>NC_134354.1:783072661-783297693 GCF_048569485.1 Anomaloglossus baeobatrachus | reverse complement strand
AGTATTATAGTAGTTATATTCTTGTACGTAGAGGCAGTATTATAGTAGTTATATTCCTGTACATAGGGGGGCAGTATTATAGCAGTTATATTCTTGTACATAGGGGGCAGTATTATAGTAGTTATATTCTTGTACATAGGGAGCAATATTATAGTAGTTATATTCTTGTACATAGGGAGCAGTATTATAGTAGTTATATTCTTGTACATAGGGGGCAGTATTATAGTAGTTATATTCTTGTACATAGGAGGCAGTATTATAGTAGTTATATTCTTGTACATAGGAGGCAGTATTATAGTAGTTATATTCCTGTACATAGGGGGCAGTATTATAGTAGTTATATTCTTGTACATAGGGGCAGTATTATAGTAGTTATATTCTTGTACATAGGGGCAGTATTATAGCAGTTATATTATTGTACATAGGGGAGCAGTATTATAGTAGTTATATTCTTGTACATAGAGCAGTATTATAGTAGTTATATTCTTGTACATAGGAGCAGTATTATAGTAGTTATATTCTTGTACATAGGGGTCAGTATTATAGTAGTTATATTCTTGTACATAGGGGCAGTATTATAGTAGTTATATTCTTGTACATAAGGGGCAGTATTATAGTAGTTATATTCTTGTACATAGGGAGCAGTATTATAGTAGTTATATTCTTGTACGTAGAGGCAGTATTATAGTAGTTATATTCCTGTACATAGGGGGCAGTATTATAGTAGTTATATTCTTGTACACAGAGGACAGTATTATAGTAGTTATATTATTGTACATAGGGGGCAGTATTATAGTAGTTATATTCTTGTACATAGGGGCAGTATTATAGTAATTATATTCTTGTACATAGGGGGCAGTATTATAGTAGTTATATTCTTGTACATAGGATGCAGTATTATAGTAGTTATATTCTTGTACATAGGGGCAGTATTATAGCAGTTATATTCTTGTACATAGGGGGCAGTATTATAGTAGTTATATTCTTGTACATAGGGAGCAGTATTATAGTAGTTATATTCTTGTACATAGGGGCAGTATTATAGTAGTTATATTCTTGTACATAGGGGCAGTATTATAGTAGTTATATTCTTGTACATAGGATGCAGTATTATAGTAGTTATATTCTTGTACATAGGGGCAGTATTATAGTAGTTATATTCTTGTACATAGGGGCAGTATTATAGTAGTTATATTCTTGTACATAGGGGCAGTATTATAGTAGTTATATTCTTGTACATAGGGGCAGTATTATAGTAGTTATATTCTTGTACATAGGGGCAGTATTATAGTAGTTATATTCTTGTACATAGGGGGCAGTATTATAGTAGTTATATTCTTGTACATAGGGGCAGTATTATAGTAGTTATATTCTTGTACATAGGGGCAGTATTATAGTAGTTATATTCTTGTACATAGGAGCAGTATTATAGTAGTTATATTCTTGTATATAGGGGCAGTATTATAGTAGTTATATTCTTGTACATTTGTGACATCGTTTATTCCCCCCTCCTCTGCTTGTCCGGGCAGGTTGCAGTCAGCTGTTAGTGGGGGACCGCACACTATTCTCAGGGTTCGTGCTCCTGGCACATTATGGGGGGACACTTTCAGAATATAATAATTGCATTATTGTGATGTGTGCTTGGCTGGATCTGTCTCATTATTGGGATATACAGTTACATTGTGGTCCCTGTGGGGTTCTCCCGGTTCCGGTATATTCTCTTCTCCCCCCCACTCCCCCTTTCTGTACAGACAATCCTTGCGGTCAGGACTAGTAAATAATGAATGGATCCCATCACGCATGAATGGACATTCCTGGGAAAGTGCAGACTTCATGTTTGTTACTGGAGGCCTAGGAGTGGGGGCTGAGGGTGCACGGGGGGGGGGGGGGGGGGGGGGGGGGCGGTGCAGGTATTTGGCACAAGAGCTGACACTCAGGTATTATTGCTGTAGCCTAGATGCATCTGCAGAGCTGCAGTGCCTGAAAAAAGTATTCATACCCTGTGAACTCTTCCACATTACACACACATGCTTAAATATATTTCATTGGGATTTCATGTGATATTCACACTAAGTACCAGGGGCGTGCATAGAAATCATGGGGCTCCACCGCAGAAGATCTAATTGTGCTTCTACCACAAAAAAACATTTTTGGGCCGTGTCTCAGAAAAGCATACCCCAACCGTTACAGCACTTACAAAGTAATATTCCTCCTATTGAAGCCCCTATATTCCCCTTTCATTGCTCCCATAAAGTCTGATTCTGCCCCCAAAACACTGTATGATCCCCCACAGTGACTTCCTCCACATGCACAGTATGATGCCCCTACTGTACCCCCTTAAACTACCCCACCAAAGTATGGTGACCCCAACACAGTATGATCCCCTACTGTGACCCCCACTAGCCCTCCACATAGTATGATGGACCCCAATCTTCTTCACAATGTATAAATGATTGCACACATTATAATGGCCATCAAATAGCCCTGCATAAAGTATGAAGCTCCCTCATAGCCCTCCAAATAGTATATTGGCCTCCACATATCCACATGGTCCTCCATATAGTATAATGCACCCCCATAGTCCTCCATATAATATAATGCGCCCCCATAGTCCTTCATATAATATAATGTACCCCCATAGTCCTTCATATAATATAATGTACCCCATAGTCCTCCATATAGTACAATGCACCCTCATAGTCCTCTATATAGTATAATGCACCCCCATAGTCCTCCATATAGTATAATGTACCCCCATAGTCCTCCATATAGTACAATGCACCCTCATAGTCCTCTATATAGTATAATGCACCCCCATAGTCCTCCATATAGTATAATGCACCCCCATAGTCTTCCATATAGTATGATGTAGCCTTATAGTTCTCCATATAGTATAATGTAGCCTCATTGTCCTCCATATAGTTTTATGCACCCCCATAGTTCGCCATATATTATAATGCCCCCTCATGGTCCTCCATATAGTATAATGCACCCCCTAATCTTCCATATAGTATAATGCACCCACATAGTTCTCCATATATTATACTGCACCCACATAGTTCTCCATATATTATAATGCCCCCTCATGGTCCTCCATATATTATAATGCACCCCCTAATCTTCGATACAGTATAATGCACCATAGTGCTCCATATAGTATAATGCACCCCCATAGTCCTCCATATAGTGTAATGCACCCAACATAGTCCTCCCTATAGTATAATGCACCCCCATAGTCCTCCATATAGTATAATGCACATCCCATAGTCCTCCATATAGTATAATGCACCCCCCATATGCCTCCATATAGTATAATGCACCCCCCATATGCCTCCATATAGTATAATGCACCCCCCATATGCCTCCATATAGTACAATGCACCCCCCATATGCCTCTATATAGTATAATGTAGCACAACTTTCACCAGAGAGTCTGAATATCACACCTCACAGACCAACATAGAATAAACTATAGCTGGCATGGGTGGAAGGTTTCAACCAGCATAAATAGGAGGTGAGTGTATAGAAGTGATAGGTCTCCCCAAAACAGATGACCAAAGGAGCAAACAGACTATCAGAGATTAACTCTTGCTAGCCTGTCTATGAATTAGCATATAGCAGGTTGACGCCCGAGTCAGACTGTATTGTGAAATATAAAGCAGTAGAAATGATCAAATCTGCTGAAATATGAATTCAGGAACTCACTCAAATTTACCAAGAAATTTGCATTGAATTTATTTAATATGAATTACATATTGTATTATATTTTGGGGTCTCTCCAGTGTCTCAGTGCATAATTAACGTAGGGTGGAAAAACATTAAAATTAAATAAAACCCTTCCCCCAGAGCATGTCATAGTCTGAGCAGCGCCTGCTCGTCACTTCTGGTCGTTATTCACAGGCCATTGGTTTTATTGCCTTCGGGTTTCTTGCCTGTGAAGCCCATTACACCGACACCAGAGGCACTGGAGACACAAAGTCTATTGGTGACTAAGTGGTGAAATGTGTGGACAAGGGGCGGCGAGCAGAGAGAGTTTTTTATTTTTTAACGTGTGCTGGACGCGTGGCTTCATTCACACGAATGGAATCACAAAAAATTCTGATTCTGGTGAACCCAAATTATTTGCCTAAGCCTGGCGCCACACTCGTGACTGTAAAATCGGTCCGATTCTCGTGCTAGAAAGTAGCAAGAGCGCTGTCCGAGAGTTGATCCGTGTGCAATGCAACTGCAATGCGATTCTGTGATTTTTCTCTAGATTGTAGTCCATGTGTGATCCGTGTGTGATCCGTTTTTATTCTCAGCAGCTATGTCATCTGCCATTCAGCTCTGCTACATTGCCGCTGACAGCAGACACAGACAGAGCCGCGCGATCAGAATGAACTTCATTGTCATCCCGCGGCCCTGCTGTGTGTCACGGCCTGATTTTCGGTCACCGGTAAAGGTCTCACCGGTGACCGCAAATCCCCTGAGTGACCGCAGTGATCAGCACTATCAGCAGTGCCATCACTGAGGTTACTCGCGGCCCCAGCTGAAGTCCTCCCGCTGAGATCTGTGGCCGCGGGTAACCTGAGTGACGTCATCGCTGATAGCGCGACTCACTTCAGTTGCTGCGGGGAGCTCACAGAGAGCGGTCGTGGTCTGTGGCCGCTTTCTGTCAGCTTCCGATGTAACAGAGCTGAAAGCGTGGATTACGTCGGACCTGGATGGGTGTTTGGGGATTAATAAAGTGGTGAAAGAGGGTGTTTTTTTTTTTTGTCATTTATTCCAAATAAAGGATTTTCGGGTGTATGTGTTTATTTTCTTTAACTTACAGGTTAATCATGGAAGGTATCTCGGAGAGACACCTGCCATGATTAACCTAGGACTTAGGCTAAGTTCACATTTCCGCTAAAATGTATCAGTCTTAATCCGCTGCTATGGTAAACAATGGAATCAGTTTAGCGGATTCCGTTGTGTCCCATAGTCTTGCATTAGTGGCGGATTGCGACTGATGACCCTGCGTTGTGTCCGCTGCGTCGCGGTCCGTCGTTTTTTGACTGACCGCTGGGCGGGGAGCAACGCAGAATGTAACGTTTTTCTGGCCGTCAAAATTGACGCACCACGCAGGAATTCGCCGCAGTGCGTCACGCTTGTAATGTATGTCTATGATGCTGGATTCCGTCATGCTCTACTGAGCATGCCCAGCAGGTTTGGCACACCCACTGGGCTGTCCCAAACACAAACGGATCCGTCAAAAAACGGACGCACAGCGGATGCAACGGACGCAACGGATCAGTTTTTTCACAGGATTCCTGTGAAAGGAATCCTGTGAAAAACACATCCTTTGCATCAGTTGACAACTTAAAAACGACTGATCCGTTGCTGACGGACCTGACGGATTTAAAACAACGGAAATGTGAACTTAGCCTTGGTGACAGCTATGGGCTGCCATTAACTCCTTATTACCCCGATTTCCACCACACCAGGGCAATTCGGGATGAGCCGGGTAGAGTCCCGAGACTGTCACATCTAAAGCATGCGGCAATTCCGGGCAGCTGCTGGCTGATATTTTTAGGGTGGGGGGCTCCCCATAACATGGGGCTCCCCATCATGACAATACCAGCCACCAGCCGTGTGGCTTTACCTTGGCTGGTATCAAAATTGGGGGGGACCGCACGCCGTTTTTTTTTTTTTATTTATTTATTTTACTGCACGATATAGACCCGCCCACCGGTGGCTCTGATTGGTTGCTGCCTCATTGCTTAACATTGGTTCGAGTGCAATGCGAGATTTTCTCACATTGCCCTCGTGTGAGTCAATCGCAAGTGTGACGCCGGCCTTACTAAAGCAAACTCGATTCCTGTAGGAGAAATTGACTCATCGCTAATAAACATGTAAATTATTTAAAAAATAAACAGAGAGACTAAAAGAAAAATTGATTTTATCTATATTTGTGTCTCACACACACACACACACACACACACACACACACACACAAAAAATTACACAGTAATTTCTATAAATTGCAGAGCGTGCATAAAACAAGGCTTTATTCAGCCGTGAGAGTGAAAAAATAAAAATAGTTATGGTTCTTGAAATCTTGGAAGGCAAACCACCCCAAAACAATGGTTGTTATGTTTCTTTTAGCCCTAGTCATTAAAAGGTTGAACTTAATAGGATATGTATATATCTGTATGTAGTGAGCCCTCCTCTTAGCGGTGGCTGTACAGATCTGTATGTAGTGAGCTCCCTCTAGTGGTGACTGTATAAATCTGTATGTAGTGCGCTCCCCCTAGTGGTGACTGTATAAATCTGTATGTAATGAGCTTCCTCTAGTGGTGGCTGTATAAATCTGTATGTAATGAGCTTCCTCTAGTGGTGACTGTATAAATCTGTATGTAGTGCGCTCCCCCTAGTAGTGACTGTATAAATCTGTATGTAGTGAGCTCCTCCTAGTGGTGGCTGTATAAATCTGTATGTAGTGAGCTCCTCCTAGTGGTGACTGTATAAATCTGTATGTAGTGAGCTCCCTCTAGTGGAGGCTGTATAAATCTGTATGTAGTGAGCTCCCTCTAGTGGTGTCTGTATAAATCTGTATGTAGTGAGCTGCCTCTAGTGGTGGCTGTATAAATCTGTATGTAGTGAGCTCCCTCTAGTGGTAGCTGTATAAATCTGTATGTAGTGAGCTTCCTCTAGTGGTGGCTGTATAAATCTGTATGTAGTGAGCTCCCTCTAGTGGTGGCTGTATAAATCTGTATGCAGTGAGCTCCCTCTAGTGGTGGCTGTATAAATCTGTGTGTAGTGAGCTCCCTCTAGTGGTGGCTGTATAAATCTGTATGTAGTGAGCTCCCTCTAGTGGTGGCTGTATAAATGTATGTAGTGAGCTCCCTCTAGTGGTGGCTGTATAAATCTGTATGTAGTGAGCTCCCTCTAGTGGTGGCTGTATAAATCTGTATGTAGTGAGCTCTCTCTAGTGGTGGCTGTATAAATCTGTATGAAGTGAGCTCCCTCTACTGGTGGCTGTATCAATCTGTATGTAGTGAGATCCCTCTAGTGGTGGCTGTATAAATCTGTATGTAGTGAGCTCCCTCTACTGGTGGCTGTATCAATCTGTATGTAGTGAGCTCCCTCTAGTGGTGACTGTATAAATCTGTATGTAGCGAGCTCCCTCTAGTGGTGACTGTATAAATCTGTATATAGTGAGCTCCCTCTAGTGGTGGATGTATAAATCTGTATGTAGTGAGCCCTCCTCTTAGCGGTGGCTGTATAAATCTGTATGTAGTGAGCTCCCCCTAGTGGTGGCTGTATAAATCTGTATGTAGTGAGCTCCCTCTAGTGGTGGCTGTATAAATCTGTATGCAGTGAGCTCCCTCTAGTGGTGGCTGTATAAATCTGTATGTAGTGAGCTCCCTCTAGTGGTGGCTGTATAAATCTGTATGTAGTGAGCTCCCTCTAGTGGTGGCTGTATAAATCTGTATGTAGTGAGCTCCCTCTAGTGGTGACTGTATAAATCTGTATGTAGTGAGCTTCCTCTAGTGGTGGCTGTATAAATCTGTATGTAGTGAGCTCCCTCTAGTGGTGGCTCTATAAATCTGTATGTAGTGAGCTCCCTCTAGTGGTGGCTGTATAAATCTGTATGTAGTGAGCTCCCTCTAGTGGTGGCTGTATAAATCTGTATGTAGTGAGCTCCCTTTAGTGGTGGCTGTATAAATCTGTATGTAGTGAGCTCCCTCTAGTGGTGGCTGTATAAATCTGTATGTAGTGAGCGCCCTCTAGTGGTGGCTGTATAAATCTGTATGTAGTGAGCTCCCTCTAGTGGTGGCTGTATAAATCTGTATGTAATGAGCTCCCTCTAGTGTTGGCTGTATAAATCTGTATGTAGTGAGCTCCCTCTAGTGGTGGCTGTATAAATCTGTATGTAATGAGCTCCCTCTAGTGGTGGCTGTATAAATCTGTATGTAGTGAGCTCCCTCTAGTGGTGGCTGTATAAATCTGCATGTATTGAGCTCCCTCTAGTGGTGGCTGTATAAATCTGTATGTAGTGAGCTCCCTCTAGTGGTGGCTGTATAAATCTGTATGTAGTGATCTCCTTCTAGTGGTGGCTGTATAAATCTGTATGTAGTGAGCTCCCTCTAGCGGTGGCTGTATAAATCTGTATGTAGTGATCTCCTTCTAGTGGTGGCTGTATCAATCTGTATGTAGTGAGATCCCTCTAGTGGTGGCTGTATAAATCTGTATGTAGTGAGCTCCTCCTAGTGGTGGCTGTATAAATCTGTATGTAGTGAGCTCCCTCTAGTGGTGACTGTATAAATCTGTATGTAGTGAGCTCCCTCTAGTGGTGGCTGTATAAATCTGTATGTAGTGAGCTCCTCCTAGTGGTGGCTGTATAAATCTGTATGTAGTGAGCTCCCTCTAGTGGTGGCTGTATAAATCTGTATGTAGTGAGCTCCCTCTAGTGGTGGCTGTATAAATCTGTATGTAGTGAGCTCCCTCTAGTGGTGGCTGTATAAATCTGTATGTAGTGAGCTCCTCCTAGTGGTGGCTGTATAAATCTGTATGTAGTGAGCTCCCTCTAGTGGTGGCTGTATAAATCTGTATGTAGTGAGCTCCCTCTAGTGGTGGCTGTATAAATCTGTATGCAGTGAGCTCCCTCTACTGGTGGCTGTATAAATCTGTATGTAGTGAGCTCCCTCTAGTGGTGGCTGTATAAATCTGTATGTAGTGAGCTCCCTCTAGTGGTGACTGTATAAATCTGTATGTAGTGAGCTCCCTCTAGTGGTGGCTGTATAAATCTGTATGTAGTGAGCTCCCTCTAGTGGTGACTGCATATTGTAGATGTAATTGTATCTGTAATTGTAAATAATTGTATACTATGTGCACTGTATGGTGGTTATATCAGCACTATGTGGCTCTTATGTATATTCTGTGTGGCAGTTATGTATGCACCGTGTAGTGGTTATGGATACACTGTATAATAGTTATCTACAGTGGGTACGGAAAGTATTCAGACCCCTTTACATTTTTCACTCTTTGTTTCATTGCAGCCATTTGGTAAATCCTCATTAATGTGCACTCTGCACACCTTTTGAGCTAGTACAGCCATGAGTCTTCTTGGGATCCTGGATTTGGGGATCCTCGGCCATTCCTTCTTGTAGATCCTCTTCAGTTCCGTCAGGTTGGATGGTTATCATTGGTGGACACCATTTTCAGGTCTCTCCAGAGATGCTCTATTGGGTTTAGGTCAGGGCTCTGGCTGAACTGGTCAGGAATGGTCACAGAGTTGTTCAGAAGCCGCTCCTTTGTTATTTTAGCTGTGTGCTTAGGGTCATTGTCTTGTTGGAAGGTGAACCTTCAGCCAAGTCTGAGGCCCAGAGCATCTGGAAGAGGTTTTCTTCCAGGATATCTCTGTACTTGGCCACATTCATCTTTCCTTCAATTGTAACCAGTCGTCCTGTCCCTGCCCCCATAGCATGATGCTGCCACCACCATGTCTCACTGTGGGGATTGTATTCGGCAGGTGATGAGCAGTGCCTGGTTTACTCCACACATACCGCTTAGAATTATCACCAAAATGTGCTATCTTCATCTCATCAGACCAGAGAATCTTATTTCTCATAGTCTGGGAGCCCTTTATGTGTTTTTTGTAAACTCTATGCGGCTTTCATATGTCTTGTACGGAGGAGAGGCTTTCGTCGGGCCACTCTGCCATAAAGGCCCGACTGGTGGAGGCTGCAGTTATAGGTGATGTTGTAGAACTTTCTCCCATCTCCCTCCTGCATCTCCGGAGCTCAGACACAGTGATCTTGGGCTTCTTCTTTACCTCTCACCAAGGCTCTTCTCCCACGATTGCTCAGTTTGGCTGGACGGCCGGGTCTAGGAAGAGTTCTGGTGGTCCCAAACTTCTGCCATTTAAGGATTATGGAGGCCACTGTGCTCTTAGGAACCTTGAGTAGTGCAGAAATTCTTTTGTAACCTTGGCCAGATCTGTGCCTTGTCACAATTCTGTCTCTGAGCTCCTTGGGCAGTTCCTTTGACCTCATGATCCTCATCTGGTGTGACATGCAGTGTGAGCTGTGAGGTCTTATATAGACAGGTGTGCGACTTTCCAAATCACGTCCTATCAGTGTAATTACACACAGCTGCACTCCAATGAAGGAGCAGAACCATCTCAAGGAGGATCACAAGGAAATGGACAGCATGCGACTTACATATGAGTGTCTGAGCAAAGGGGCTGAATACTTATGACCATGTGATATTTCAGTTTTTCTTGTTTAATACATTTGCAAAACTTTCGACATTTCTAGATGGGGGATGGGGGCAGAGGGCACATTAATGAGAATTTACCAAATGGCTGCAACGAAACAAAGAGCGAAAAAGTTAAAGGGGGCTGAATACTTTTCGTACCCACTGTATGTATCATGTGGTGGTTATGCATGAACTATATATGATTATGGTATTTGAACATCTTAGGTTAGTGCTGTTGTTTTTTTATAGTATGGTGTTTATTTTGGCCTTTTAGCACTGTATGGTGCTACTATATGGAATCTCTAAATCAGAATTAAATAGTAACAGATAATAAATAAAAGATAAATAGTCGCCTCTAAAATGCCAGTAAAAGGGTTGGTATAACCTGCAGTAGCTTTCCCCCTAAACCTGGTGCATATAGCGGAAGAGCACAATCCAGCACTAATAAAGGGGCAGTGCCATAGCAGCAATATTATGAGGACAGGCCAATTCTGCACCAATAACTGGGGATTATGGACAATCGACTGGTTCACCGTCCCCAGCAGGACAATATTGTAAAATTAAATATTATTAATACATTTTAGGAGGTTGGTGATTGATTTTATTAGCACATTGTATGATATTTCCAGCTCTAGATGCATTATACCAGATCCAATTAATGAAATAATATCATGAACTGGACCTGATGTTGTATAATAACAAATATTATATTGTGATCTTGTAAGTACAGGAAATAATGATTCAGATGCCTGCCATCTAGTGGACAATAGAGTGAAGTGCAGAAAATCAAAATCATGCAGGAACAGATCCTTTGTTTGTAAATACATTTACACCCTCATCATAACCTTCCAGATTGTTCTATAATGCTATATATTTAGTGGGTATTTAATAATTTTACCCAATATCAGAGCATTGTCATGTATCTGTATATACAGGGAGCTCCCTCTAGTGGTGGCTGCAGACAGGATCTTATCATGTATCTCTGTATACAGGGAGCTCCCCCTAGTGGTGGCTGCAGACAGGATCTTATCATGTATCTCTGTATACAGGGAGCTCCCTCTAGTGGTGGCTGCAGACAGGATCTTATCATGTATCTCTGTATACAGGGAGCTCCCTCTAGTGGTGGCTGCAGACAGGATCTTATCATGTATCTCTGTATACAGGGAGCTCCCCCTAGTGGTGGCTGCAGACAGGATCTTATCATGTATCTCTGTATACTGGGAGCTCCCCCTAGTGGTGGCTGCATACAGGATCTTATCATGTATCTCTGTATACAGGGAGCTCCCCCTAGTGGTGGCTGCAGACAGGATCTTATCATGTATCTCTGTATACAGGGAGCTCCCCCTAGTGGTGGCTGCAGACAGGATCTTATCATGTATCTCTGTATACAGGGAGCTCCCCCTAGTGGTGGCTGCAGACAGGATCTTATCATGTATCTCTGTATACTGGGAGCTCCCCCTAGTGGTGGCTGCAGACAGGATCTTATCATGTATCTCTGTATACAGGGAGCTCCCCCTAGTGGTGACTGCAGGCAGGCGCTTATCATGTATCTCTGTATACAGGGAGCTCCCCCTAGTGGTGGCTGCAGACAGGATCTTATCATGTATCTCTGTATACAGGGAGCTTCCCCTAGTGGTGGCTGCAGGCAGGCGCTTATCATGTATCTCTGTATACAGGCAGCTCCCTCTAGTGGTGGCTGTAGACAGGATCTTATCATGTATCTCTGTATACAGGGAGCTCCCCCTAGTGGTGGCTGCAGACAGAATCTTATCATGTATCTCTGTATACAGGGAGCTCCCCCTAGTGGTGGCTGCAGACAGGATCTTATCATGTATCTCGGTATACAGGGAGCTCCCTCTAGTGGTGGCTGCAGACAGGATCTTATCATGTATCTCTGTATACAGGGAGCTCCCCCTAGTGGTGGCTGCAGACAGGCGCTTATCATGTATCTCTGTATACAGGGAGCTCCCCCTAGTGGTGGCTGCAGACAGGATCTTATCATGTATCTCTGTATACAGGGAGCTTCCCCTAGTGGTGGCTGCAGGCAGGCGCTTATCATGTATCTCTGTATACAGGCAGCTCCCTCTAGTGGTGGCTGTAGACAGGATCTTATCATGTATCTGTGTATACAGGGAGCTCCCCCTAGTGGTGGCTGCAGACAGAATCTTATCATGTGTCTCTGTATACAGGGAGCTCCCCCTAGTGGTGGCTGCAGACAGGATCTTATCATGTATCTCTGTATACAGGGAGCTCCCCCTAGTGGTGGCTGCAGACAGGATCTTATCATGTATCTCTGTATACAGGGAGCTCCCTCTAGTGGTGACTGCAGACAGGATCTTATCATGTATCTCTGTATACAGGGGGCTCCCTCTAGTGGTGACTGCAGACAGGATCTTATCCTGTATCTCTGTATACAGGGAGCTCCCTCTAGTGGTGACTGCAGACAGGATCTTATCATGTATCTCTGTATACAGGGAGCTCCCCCTAGTGGTGGCTGCAGACAGGATCTTATCATGTATCTCTGTATACAGGGAGCTCCCTCTAGTGGTGGCTGCAGACAGGATCTTATCATGTATCTCTGTATACAGGGAGCTCCCCCTAGTGGTGGCTGCAGACAGGATCTTATCATGTATCTCTGTATACAGCGAGCTCCCCCTAGTGTTAGCTGCAGGCATGATCTTATCATATATCTCTGTATAGAGGGAGCTCCCTCTAGTGGTGGCTTTAGACAGAATCTTATCATGTATCTCTGTATATAGAGAGCTCCCCCTAGTGGTGGCTGCAGACAGGATCTTATCATGTTTCTCTGTATACAGGGAGCTCCCCCTAGTGGTGGCTGCAGACAGGATCTTATCATGTATCTCTGTATACAGGGAGCTCCCTCTAGTGGTGGCTGCAGACAGGTTCTTATCATGTATCTCTGTATACAGGGAGCTCCCCCTAGTGGTGGCTGCAGACAGGATCTTATCATGTATCTCTGTATACAGGGAGCTCCCCCTAGTGGTGGCTGCAGACAGAATATTATCATGTATCTCTGTATACAGGGAGCTCCCTCTAGTGGTGGCTGCAGACAGGATCTTATCATGTATCTCTGTATACAGGGAGCTCCCCCTAGTGGTGGCTGCAGACAGGATCTTATCATGTATCTCTGTATACAGCGAGCTCCCCCTAGTGTTAGCTGCAGGCATGATCTTATCATATATCTCTGTATAGAGGGAGCTCCCTCTAGTGGTGGCTTTAGACAGAATCTTATCATGTATCTCTGTATATAGAGAGCTCCCCCTAGTGGTGGCTGCAGACAGGATCTTATCATGTATCTCTGTATACAGGGAGCTCCCCTTAGTGGTGGCTGCAGACAGGATCTTATCATGTATCTCTGTATACAGGGAGCTCCCTCTAGTGGTGGCTGCAGACAGGTTCTTATCATGTATCTCTGTATACAGGGAGCTCCCCCTAGTGGTGGCTGCAGACAGGATCTTATCATGTATCTCTGTATACAGGGAGCTCCCCCTAGTGGTGGCTGCAGACAGAATATTATCATGTATCTCTGTATACAGGGAGCTCCTTCTAGTGGTGGCTGCAGACAGGATCTTATCATGTATCTCTGTATACAGGGAGCTCCCCCTAGTGGTGGCTGCAGACAGGATCTTATCATGTATCTCTGTATACAGCGAGCTCCCCCTAGTGTTAGCTGCAGGCATGATCTTATCATATATCTCTGTATAGAGGGAGCTCCCTCTAGTGGTGGCTTTAGACAGAATCTTATCATGTATCTCTGTATATAGAGAGCTCCCCCTAGTGGTGGCTGCAGACAGGATCTTATCATGTATCTCTGTATACAGGGAGCTCCCCCTAGTGGTGGCTGCAGACAGGATCTTATCATGTATCTCTGTATACAGGGAGCTCCCCCTAGTGGTGGCTGCAGACAGGCTCTTATCATGTATCTCTGTATACAGGGAGCTCCCCCTAGTGGTGGGTGCAGACAGAATATTATCGTGTATCTCTGTATACAGGGAGCTCCCCCTAGTGGTGGCTGCAGACAGGATCTTATCATGTATCTCTGTATACAGGGAGCTCCCCCTAGTGGTGACTGCAGACAGGATCTTATCATGTGTCTCTGTATACAGGGAGCTCCCCCTAGTGGTGGCTGCAGACAGGATCTTATCATGTATCTCTGTATACAGGGAGCTCCCCCTAGTGGTGGCTGCAGACAGGATCTTATCATGTGTCTCTGTATACAGGGAGCTCCCCCTAGTGGTGGCTGCAGACAGGATCTTATCATGTATCTCTGTATACAGGGAGCTCCCCCTAGTGGTGGCTGCAGACAGGATCTTGTCCATGCAGTGCTGTTTTACAATTGTATCCAGATTGATATATTTTACCTCCACTGATAGTCTGTTACAATGTATCAGGAGAGAGACCCAATCATGGCCAAGCTGAGTTGTGACGTGTAGATGTGTTCTGAGCTATAAGGAGTTAATTATGCTGGCTGTATAGTTTGTTCCTGATGCCCCGATGGGTGCGGGGCAGTATGGATCAGTATAATCTCCGGCTGATAATGGCTGATATCACACAGATCAGTCCCAGCGGCCGCTTCGCCCCATAGAACGAGGCCGACGTTCACATTGCGACACGTCGTCTGGTCGCCGCAGACTTTGGACCCCGATCTCCAGGCTGCAGGAAGCCATTCTCTGCACAGCGGGCTCGCAGCATGGCCATCGAGTTTGCCTCTCGGTCCATTCCCTTAGAGCGGAGGCTGCAGACGGCGGCGGTGCTCCAATGGGTGTATTCATTCCTGGCGCTGGGTAAGTGCGGACCATAATCTGATTTACCAGTGAGAAGCTGTATCTAATCCTCTCCTGCGCGATACTGTCTGCTGAGCTGTGTATCTAATCCTCTCCTGTGTGATACTGTCTGCTGAGCTGTGTATCTAATCCTCTCCTGTGTGATACTGTCTGCTGAGCTGTGTATGTAATCCTCTCCTGTGTGATACTGTCTGCTGAGCTGTGTATCTAATCCTCTCCTGTGTGATACTGTCTGCTGAGCCGTGTATCTAATCCTATCCTGTGTGATACTGTCTGCTGAACTGTGTATCTAATCCTCTCCTGTGTGATACTGTCTGCTGAGCTGTGTATCTAATCCTCTCCTGTGTGATACTGTCTGCTGAGCTGTGTATGTAATCCTCTCCTGTGTGATACTGTCTGCTGAGCTGTGTATCTAATCCTCTCCTGTGTGATACTGTCTGCTGAGCCGTGTATCTAATCCTATCCTGTGTGATACTGTCTGCTGAACTGTGTATCTAATCCTCTCCTGTGTGATACTGTCTGCTGAGCTGTGTATCTAATCCTCTCCTGTGTGATACTGTCTGCTGAGCTGTGTATCTAATCCTCTCCTGTGTGATACTGTCTGCTGAGCTGTGTGTCTAATCCTCTCCTGTGTGATACTGACTACTGAGCCGTGTATCTAATCTTCCTGTGTGATTCTGTCTGCTGAGCTGTGTATCTAATACTATGCTGTGTGATACTGTCTGCTGAGCTGTGTATCTAATCCTCTCCTCTGTGATACTGTCTGCTGAGCTGTGTATCTAATCCTCTCCTGTGTGATACTGACTACTGAGCCGTGCATCTAATCTTCCTGTGTGACACTGTCTGCTGAGCCGTGTATCTAATCCTATCCTGTGTGATACTGTCTGCTGAGCTGTGTATCTAATCCTCTCCTGTGTGATACTTTCTTCTGTTGAGCCGTGTATGTAATCCTCTCCTGTGTGATACTGTCTGCTGAGCTGTGTATCTAATCCTATCCAGTGTGATACTGTCTGCTGAGCTGTGTATCTAATCCTCTGCTGTGTGATACTGTCTGCTGAGCTGTGTATCTAATCCTCTCTTGTGTGATACTGTCTGCTGAGCTGTGTATCTAATCCTATCCTGTGTGATACTGTCTGCTGAGCTGTGTATCTAATCCTCTCCTGTGTGATACTGTCTGCTGAGCTGTGTATCTAATCCTATCCAGTGTGATACTGTCTGCTGAGCTGTGTATCTAATCCTCTCCTGTGTGATACTGTCTGCTGAGCTGTGTATCTAATCCTCTCTTGTGTGATACTGTCTGCTGAGCTGTGTATCTAATCCTATCCTGTGTGATACTGTCTGCTGAGCTGTGTATCTAATCCTCTCCTGTGTGATACTGTCTGCTGAGCTGTGTATCTAATCCTATCCTGTGTGATACTGTCTGCTGAGCTGTGTATCTAATCCTCTCCTGTGTGGTACTGTCTGCTGAGCTGTGTATCTAATCCTCTCTTGTGTGATACTGTCTGCTGAGCTGTGTATCTAATCCTCTCCTGTGTGATACTGTCTGCTGAGCTGTGTATGTAATCCTCTCCTGTGTGATACTGTCTGCTGAGCTGTGTATCTAATCCTATCCTGTGTGATACTGTCTGCTGAGCTGTGTATCTAATCCTATCCTGTGTGATACTGTCTGCTGAGCTGTGTATCTAATCCTCTCCTGTGTGATACTGTCTGCTGAGCCGTGTATCTAATCCTATCCTGTGTGATACTGTCTGCTGAACTGTGTATCTAATCCTCTCCTGTGTGATACTGTCTGCTGAGCTGTGTATCTAATCCTCTCCTGTGTGATACTGTCTGCTGAGCTGTGTATCTAATCCTCTCCTGTGTGATACTGTCTGCTGAGCTGTGTATCTAATCCTCTCCTGTGTGATACTGACTACTGAGCTGTGTATCTAATCCTCTCCTGTGTGATACTATTTGCTGAGCTGTGTATCTAATCCTCTCCTGTGTGATACTGTCTGATGAGCTGTGTATCTAATCCTATCCAGTGTGATACTGTCTGCTGAGCTTTGTATCTAATCCTATCCAGTGTGATACTGTCTGCTGAGCTGTGTATCTAATCTTCCTGTGTGATAGTGTCTGCAGAGTTGTGTATCTAATCCTATCCTGTGTGATACTGACTACTGAGCCGTGTATCTAATCTTCCTGTGTGATACTGTCTGCTGAGCTGTGTATCTAATCCTCTCCTGTGTGATACTGCCTGCTGAGCTGTGTATCTAATCCTCTCCTGTGTGATCCTGTCTGCTGAGCTGTGTATCTGATCCTCTCCTTTGTGATCCTGTCTGCTGAGCTGTGTATCTAATCCTCTCCTGTGTGATACTGTCTGCTGAGCTGTGTATCTAATCCTCTCCTGTGTGATACTGTCTGCTGAGCTGTGTATCTAATCCTCTCCTGTGTGATACTGTCTGCTGAGCCGTGTATCTAATCCTATCCAGTGTGATACTGTCTGCTGAGCTGTGTATCTAATCCTCTCCTGTGTGATACTGTCTGCAGAACTGTGTATCTAATCCTCTCCTGTGTGATACTGTCTGTTGAGCAGTGTATCTAATCCTATCCAGTGTGATACTGTCTGCTGAGCTGTGTATCTAATCCTCTCCTGTGTGATACTGTCTGCTGAGCTGTGTATCTAATCCTCTCCTGTGTGATACTATCTGCTGAGCTGTGTATCTAATCCTATCCTGTGTGATACTGTCCGCTGAGCCGTGTATCTAATCCTCTCCTGTGTGATACTGTCTGCTGAGCCGTGTATCTAATCCTCTCCTGTGTGATACTGTCTGCTGAGAGGTGTATCTAATCCTCTCCTGTGTGATAATGTCTGCTGAGCTGTGTATCTAATCCTCTCCTGTGTGATACTGCCTGCTGGGCTATGTATCTAATCTTCCTGTGTGATATTGTCTGCAGAGTTGTGTATCTAATCCTATCCTGTGTGATACTGACTACTGAGCCGTGTATCTAATCTTCCTCTGTGATACTGTCTGCTGAGCTGTGTATCTAATCCTATCCTGTGTGATACTTTCTGTTGAGCCATGTATCTAATCCTATCCAGTGTGATACTGTCTGCTGAGCTGTGTATCTAATCCTATCCTGTGTGATACTGTCTGCTGAGCTGTGTATCTAGTCCTCTCCTGTGTGATACTGTCTGCTGAGCTGTGTATCTAATCCTCTCCTGTGTGATACTGCCTGCTGAGCTGTGTATCTAATCCTCTCCTGTGTGATCCTGTCTGCTGAGCTGCGTATCTAATCCTCTCCTGTGTGATACTGTCTGCTGAGCTGTGTATCTAATCCTATCCAGTGTGGTACTGTCTGCTGAGCTGTGTATCTAATCCTCTCCTGTGTGATACTATCTGCTGAGCTGTATATCTAATCCTATCCTGTGTGATACTGTCTGCTGAGCTGTGTATCTAATCCTCTCCTGTGTGATACTGTCTGCTGAGCCGTGTATCTAATCCTCTCCTGTGTGATACTGTCTGCTGAGCTGTGTATCTAATCCTCTCCTGTGTGATACTGTCTGCTGAGCTGTGTATCTAATCCTATCCAGTGTGATACTGTCTTCTGAGCTGTGTATCTAATCCTCTCCTGTGTGATACTATCTGCTGAGCTGTGTATCTAATCCTCTCCTGTGTGCTACTGTCTGCTGAGCTGTGTATCTAATCCTATCCTGTGTGATACTGTCTGCTGAGCTGTGTATGTAATCCTATCCTGTGTGATACTGTCTGCTGAGCTGTGTATCTAATCCTCTCCTGTGTGATACTGTCTGCTGAGCCGTGTATCTAATCCTCTCCTGTGTGATACTGTCTGCTGAGCTGTGTATCTAATCCTCTCCAGTGTGATACTGTCTGCTGAGCTGTGTATCTAATCCTCTCCTGTGTGATACTATCTGCTGAGCTGTGTATCTAATCCTCTCCTGTGTGCTACTGTCTGCTGAGCTGTGTATCTAATCCTATCCTGCATGACACTGTCTGCTGAGCTGTGTATCTAATCCTATCCTGTGTGATACTGTCTGCTGAGCTGTGTATCTAATCTTCTCCTGTGTGATACTGTCTGCTGAGCTGTGTATCTAATCCTATCCTGTGTGATACTGTCTGCTGAGCTGTGTATCTAATCCTCTCCTGTGTGATACTGTCTGCTGAGCCGTGTATCTAATCCTCTCCTGTGTGATACTGTCTGCTGAGCTGTGTATCTAATCCTCTCCTGTGTGATACTGTCTGCTGAGCTGTGTATCTAATCCTATCCTGTGTGATACTGACTACTGAGCCGTGTATCTAATCTTCCTGTGTGATACTGTCTGCTGAGCTGTGTATCTAATCCTCTCCTGTGTGATACTGCCTGCTGAGCTGTGTATCTAATCCTCTCCTGTGTGATCCTGTCTGCTGAGCTGTGTATCTGATCCTCTCCTTTGTGATCTTGTCTGCTAAGCTGTGTATCTAATCCTCTCCTGTGTGATACTGTCTGCTGAGCTGTGTATCTAATCCTCTCCTGTGTGATACTGTCTGCTGAGCTGTGTATCTAATCCTCTCCTGTGTGATACTATCTGCTGAGCTGTGTATCTAATCCTCTCCTGTGTGCTACTGTCTGCTGAGCTGTGTATCTAATCCTATCCTGCATGACACTGTCTGCTGAGCTGTGTATCTAATCCTATCCTGTGTGATACTGTCTGCTGAGCTGTGTATCTAATCTTCTCCTGTGTGATACTGTCTGCTGAGCTGTGTATCTAATCCTATCCTGTGTGATACTGTCTGCTGAGCTGTGTATCTAATCCTCTCCTGTGTGATACTGTCTGCTGAGCTGTGTATCTAATCCTCTCCTGTGTGATACTGTCTGCTGAGCTGTGTATCTAATCCTATCCTGTGTGATACTGACTACTGAGCCGTGTATCTAATCTTCCTGTGTGATACTGTCTGCTGAGCTGTGTATCTAATCCTCTCCTGTGTGATACTGCCTGCTGAGCTGTGTATCTAATCCTCTCCTGTGTGATCCTGTCTGCTGAGCTGTGTATCTGATCCTCTCCTTTGTGATCCTGTCTGCTGAGCTGTGTATCTAATCCTCTCCTGTGTGATACTGTCTGCTGAGCTGTGTATCTAATCCTCTCCTGTGTGATACTGTCTGCTGAGCTGTGTATCTAATCCTCTCCTGTGTGATACTGTCTGCTGAGCCGTGTATCTAATCCTATCCAGTGTGATACTGTCTGCTGAGCTGTGTATCTAATCCTCTCCTGTGTGATACTGTCTGCAGAACTGTGTATCTAATCCTCTCCTGTGTGATACTGTCTGCTGAGCAGTGTATCTAATCCTATCCAGTGTGATACTGTCTGCTGAGCTGTGTATCTAATCCTCTCCTGTGTGATACTGTCTGCTGAGCTGTGTATCTAATCCTCTCCTGTGTGATACTATCTGCTGAGCTGTGTATCTAATCCTATCCTGTGTGATACTGTCCGCTGAGCCGTGTATCTAATCCTCTCCTGTGTGATACTGTCTGCTGAGCCGTGTATCTAATCCTCTCCTGTGTGATACTGTCTGCTGAGAGGTGTATCTAATCCTCTCCTGTGTGATAATGTCTGCTGAGCTGTGTATCTAATCCTCTCCTGTGTGATACTGCCTGCTGGGCTATGTATCTAATCTTCCTGTGTGATATTGTCTGCAGAGTTGTGTATCTAATCCTATCCTGTGTGATACTGACTACTGAGCCGTGTATCTAATCTTCCTCTGTGATACTGTCTGCTGAGCTGTGTATCTAATCCTATCCTGTGTGATACTTTCTGTTGAGCCATGTATCTAATCCTATCCAGTGTGATACTGTCTGCTGAGCTGTGTATCTAATCCTATCCTGTGTGATACTGTCTGCTGAGCTGTGTATCTAGTCCTCTCCTGTGTGATACTGTCTGCTGAGCTGTGTATCTAATCCTCTCCTGTGTGATACTGCCTGCTGAGCTGTGTATCTAATCCTCTCCTGTGTGATCCTGTCTGCTGAGCTGCGTATCTAATCCTCTCCTGTGTGATACTGTCTGCTGAGCTGTGTATCTAATCCTATCCAGTGTGGTACTGTCTGCTGAGCTGTGTATCTAATCCTCTCCTGTGTGATACTATCTGCTGAGCTGTATATCTAATCCTATCCTGTGTGATACTGTCTGCTGAGCTGTGTATCTAATCCTCTCCTGTGTGATACTGTCTGCTGAGCCGTGTATCTAATCCTCTCCTGTGTGATACTGTCTGCTGAGCTGTGTATCTAATCCTCTCCTGTGTGATACTGTCTGCTGAGCTGTGTATCTAATCCTATCCAGTGTGATACTGTCTTCTGAGCTGTGTATCTAATCCTCTCCTGTGTGATACTATCTGCTGAGCTGTGTATCTAATCCTCTCCTGTGTGCTACTGTCTGCTGAGCTGTGTATCTAATCCTATCCTGTGTGATACTGTCTGCTGAGCTGTGTATGTAATCCTATCCTGTGTGATACTGTCTGCTGAGCTGTGTATCTAATCCTCTCCTGTGTGATACTGTCTGCTGAGCCGTGTATCTAATCCTCTCCTGTGTGATACTGTCTGCTGAGCTGTGTATCTAATCCTCTCCAGTGTGATACTGTCTGCTGAGCTGTGTATCTAATCCTCTCCTGTGTGATACTATCTGCTGAGCTGTGTATCTAATCCTCTCCTGTGTGCTACTGTCTGCTGAGCTGTGTATCTAATCCTATCCTGCATGACACTGTCTGCTGAGCTGTGTATCTAATCCTATCCTGTGTGATACTGTCTGCTGAGCTGTGTATCTAATCTTCTCCTGTGTGATACTGTCTGCTGAGCTGTGTATCTAATCCTATCCTGTGTGATACTGTCTGCTGAGCTGTGTATCTAATCCTCTCCTGTGTGATACTGTCTGCTGAGCCGTGTATCTAATCCTCTCCTGTGTGATACTGTCTGCTGAGCTGTGTATCTAATCCTCTCCTGTGTGATACTGTCTGCTGAGCTGTGTATCTAATCCTATCCTGTGTGATACTGACTACTGAGCCGTGTATCTAATCTTCCTGTGTGATACTGTCTGCTGAGCTGTGTATCTAATCCTCTCCTGTGTGATACTGCCTGCTGAGCTGTGTATCTAATCCTCTCCTGTGTGATCCTGTCTGCTGAGCTGTGTATCTGATCCTCTCCTTTGTGATCTTGTCTGCTAAGCTGTGTATCTAATCCTCTCCTGTGTGATACTGTCTGCTGAGCTGTGTATCTAATCCTCTCCTGTGTGATACTGTCTGCTGAGCTGTGTATCTAATCCTCTCCTGTGTGATACTGTCTGCTGAGCCGTGTATCTAATCCTATCCAGTGTGATACTGTCTGCTGAGCTGTGTATCTAATCCTCTCCTGTGTGATACTGTCTGCAGAACTGTGTATCTAATCCTCTCCTGTGTGATACTGTCTGCTGAGCAGTGTATCTAATCCTATCCAGTGTGATACTGTCTGCTGAGCTGTGTATCTAATCCTCTCCTGTGATACTGTCTGCTGAGCTGTGTATCTAATCCTCTCCTGTGTGATACTATCTGCTGAGCTGTGTATCTAATCCTATCCTGTGTGATACTGTCTGCTGAGCCGTGTATCTAATCCTCTCCTGTGTGATACTGTCTGCTGAGCCGTGTATCTAATCCTCTCCTGTGTGATACTGTCTGCTGAGAGGTGTATCTAATCCTCTCCTGTGTGATAATGTCTGCTGAGCTGTGTATCTAATCCTCTCCTGTGTGATACTGCCTGCTGGGCTGTGTATCTAATCTTCCTGTGTGATATTGTCTGCAGAGTTGTGTATCTAATCCTATCCTGTGTGATACTGACTACTGAGCCGTGTATCTAATCTTCCTGTGTGATACTGTCTGCTGAGCTGTGTATCTAATCCTATCCTGTGTGATACTTTCTGTTGAGCCATGTATCTAATCCTATCCAGTGTGATAATGTCTGCTGAGCTGTGTATCTAATCCTATCCTGTGTGATACTGTCTGCTGAGCTGTGTATCAAGTCCTCTCCTGTGTGATACTGTCTGCTGAGCTGTGTATCTAATCCTCTCCTGTGTGATACTGCCTGCTGAGCTGTGTATCTAATCCTCTCCTGTGTGATCCTGTCTGCTGAGCTGCGTATCTAATCCTCTCCTGTGTGATACTGTCTGCTGAGCTGTGTATCTAATCCTATCCAGTGTGGTACTGTCTGCTGAGCTGTGTATCTAATCCTCTCCTGTGTGATACTATCTGCTGAGCTGTATATCTAATCCTATCCTGTGTGATACTGTCTGCTGAGCTGTGTATCTAATCCTCTCCTGTGTGATACTGTCTGCTGAGCCGTGTATCTAATCCTCTCCTGTGTGATACTGTCTGCTGAGCTGTGTATCTAATCCTCTCCTGTGTGATACTGTCTGCTGAGCTGTGTATCTAATCCTATCCAGTGTGATACTGTCTGCTGAGCTGTGTATCTAATCCTCTCCTGTGTGATACTATCTGCTGAGCTGTGTATCTCATCCTCTCCTGTGTGCTACTGTCTGCTGAGCTGTGTATCTAATCCTATCCTGTGTGATACTGTCTGCTGAGCTGTGTATGTAATCCTATCCTGTGTGATACTGTCTGCTGAGCTGTGTATCTAATCCTCTCCTGTGTGATACTGTCTGCTGAGCCGTGTATCTAATCCTCTCCTGTGTGATACTGTCTGCTGAGCTGTGTATCTAATCCTATCCAGTGTGATACTGTCTGCTGAGCTGTGTATCTAATCCTCTCCTGTGTGATACTATCTGCTGAGCTGTGTATCTAATCCTCTCCTGTGTGCTACTGTCTGCTGAGCTGTGTATCTAATCCTATCCTGCATGATACTGTCTGCTGAGCTGTGTATCTAATCCTATCCTGTGTGATACTGTCTGCTGAGCTGTGTATCTAATCTTCTCCTGTGTGATACTGTCTGCTGAGCTGTGTATCTAATGCTATCCTGTGTGATACTGTCTGCTGAGCTGTGTATCTAATCCTCTCCTGTGTGATACTGTCTGCTGAGCCGTGTATCTAATCCTCTCCTGTGTGATACTGTCTGCTGAGCTGTGTATCTAATCCTCTCCTGTGTGATACTGTCTGCTGAGCTGTGTATCTAATCCTATCCAGTGTGATACTGTCTGCTGAGCTGTGTATCTAATCCTCTCCTGTGTGATACTATCTGCTGAGCTGTGTATCTAATCCTCTCCTGTGTGCTACTGTCTGCTGAGCTGTGTATCTAATCCTATCCTGCATGATACTGTCTGCTGAGCTGTGTATCTAATCCTATCCTGTGTGATACTATCTGCTGAGCTGTGTATCTAATCCTCTCCTGTGTGATACTGTCTGCTGAGACGTGTATCTAATCCTATCCAGTGTGATACTGTCTGCTGAGCTGTGTATCTAATCCTCTCCTGTGTGATACTATCTGCTGAGCTGTGTATCTAATCCTCTCCTGTGTGATACTGTCTGCTGAGCCGTGTATCTAATCCTATCCTGTGTGATACTGTCTGCTGATCTGTGTATCTAATCCTATCCTGTGTGATACTGTCTGCTGAGCTGTGTAGCTAATCCTCTCCTGTGTGATACTGTCCGCTGAGCTGTGTATCTAATCCTCTCCTGTGTGATACTGTCTGCTGAGCTGTGTATCTAATCCTCTCCTGTGTGATACTGTCCCCCGTAGAAGGCCCAGTAAGGGGAGTCTCCCATTTTCTGGATTTGTGACCTCTTCTCAGGAGCAGAATATGAGACGTCTTCATTCTAATGGCGCATTATGAAGGGTCCCGGTGGGGGAGGGGCAGTTGTGGGGGACGCGGTTTCTTTCTCTGCAGTTTCGCCTTAATCCCACATTTATTTTATTGGATGATTAAATACATGGATCCTTGCCTTTATGACCTGACACAGTGTCCTGTACAGGGGGGACACCGGGGGGACGGGACACGTCATGAATAATAGATGTAATATAATGCGTCTGAGACCCCGCACTTAGGATGTGGCTGCACCTGCTCCAGGAGGGTAACGTGACCCCTCTGAGGGCTCAGATCGGGAAGATCCGCTCATTAAAATAATGATGATAAACGATCCTGGAGTCAGAGACAAAAACAGCGCGGGGGGGGGGGCATCCAAAATAGAAAAACTGTGATGCCCAGAACAATATCTAAGATACAATGCAACTAAGTTATCAACAGTGCGGGCAGCAACATGGCATGATAGGTCCTCAAAATCCAGACAAGAATGGACACATATACAGAGATACATGATAAGATCCTGTCTGCAGCCACCACTAGGGGGAGCTCCCTGTATACAGAGACACATGATAAGATCCTGTCTGCAGCCACCACTAGGGGGAGCTCCCTGTATACAGAGATACATGATAAGATCCTGTCTGCAGCCACCAGTAGAGGGAGCTCCCTGTATACAGAGATACATGATAAGATCCTGTCTGCAGCCACCACTAGGGGGAGCTCCCTGTATACAGAGATACATGATAAGATCCTGTCTGCAGCCACCACTAAAGGGAGCTCCCTGTATACAGAGATACATGATAAGATCCTGTCTGCAGCCACCACTAGGGGGAGCTCCCTGTATACAGAGATACATGAGAAGATCCTGTCTGCAGCCACCACTAGGGGGAGCTCCCTGTATACAGAGATACATGATAAGATCCTGTCTGCAGCCACCACTAGGGGGAGCTCCCTGTATACAGAGATACATGATAAGATCCTGTCTGCAGCCACCACTAGGGGGAGCTCCCTGTATACAGAGATACATGATAAGATCCTGTCTGCAGCCACCACTAGGGGGAGCTCCCTGTATACAGAGATACATGATAAGATCCTGTCTGCAGCCACCACTAGGGCGAGCTCCCTGTATACAGAGATACATGATAAGATTCTGTCTGTAGCCACCACTAGGGGGAGCTTCCTGTATACAGAGATACATGATAAGATTCTGTCTGCAGTCACCACTAGGGGGAGCTTCCTGTATACAGAGATACATGATAAGATCCTATCTGTAGCCACCACTAGGGGGAGATCCCTGTATACAGAGATACATGATAAGATTCTGTCTGTAGCCACCACTAGGGGGAGCTCCCTGTATACAGAGATACATGATAAGATCCTGTCTGCAGCCACCACTAGGGGGAGCTCCCTGTATACAGAGATACATGATAAGATCCTGTCTGCAGTCACCACTAGGGGAGCTTCCTGTATACAGAGATACATGATAAGATTCTGTCTGCAGTCACCACTAGGGGGAGCTCCCTGTATACAGAGATACATGATAAGATTCTGTCTGCAGCCACCACTAGAGGGAGCTCCCTGTATACAGAGATACATGATAAGATCCTGTCTGCAGCCACCACTAGGGAGAGCTCCCTGTATACAGAGATACATGATAAGATCCTGTCTGCAGCCACCACTAGAGGGAGCTCCCTGTATACAGAGATACATGATAAGATCCTGTCTGCAGCCACCACTAGGGGGAGCTCCCTGTATACAGAGATACATGATAAGATCCTGTCTGCAGCCACCACTAGAGGGAGCTCCCTGTATACAGAGATACATGATAAGATCCTGTCTGCAGTCACCACTAGGGGGAGCTCCCTATACACAGAGATACATGATAAGATCCTGTCTGCAGTCACCACTAGAGGGAGCTCCCTGTATACAGAGATACATGATAAGATTATGTCTGCAGCCACCACTAGGGGGAGCTCCCTGTATACAGAGATACATAATAAGATCCTGTCTGCAGCCACCACTAGGGGGAGCTCCCTGTATACAGAGATACATGATAATATCCTGTCTGCAGCCACCACTAGGGGGAGCTCCCTGTATACAGAGATACATCATAAGATCCTGTCTGCAGCCACCACTAGGGGGAGCTCCCTGTATATAGAGATACATGATAACATTATATCTGCAGCCACCACTAGGGGGAGCTCCCTGTATACAGAGATACATAATAAGATCCTGTCAGCAGCCACCACTAGTGGGAGCTCCCTGTATACAGAGATACATGATAATATCCTGTCTGCAGCCACCACTAGGGGGAACTTTCTGTATACAGAGATACATGATAAGATCCTGTCTTCAGCCACCACTAGGGGGAGCTCCCTGTATACAGAGATACATGATAAGATCCTTTCTGCAGTCACCACTAGAGGGAGCTCCCTGTATACAGAGATACATGATAAGATCCTGTCTTCAGCCACCACTAGAGGGAGCTCCCTGTATACAGAGATACATGATAAGATCCTGTCTGCAGCCACCACTAGGGGGAGCTCCCTGTATACAGAGATACATGATAAGATCCTGTCTGCAGCCACCACTAGGGGGAGCTCCCTGTATACAGAGATACATGATAAGATCCTGTCTGCAGCCACCACTAGGGGGAGCTCCCTGTATACAGAGATACATGATAAGATCCTGTCTGCAGCTACCACTAGGGGGAGCTCCCTCTATACAGAGATACATGATAAGATCCTGTCTGCAGCCACCACTAGGGGGAGTTCCCTGTATACAGAGATACATGATAAGATCCTGTCTGCAGCCACCACTAGGGGGAGCTCCCTGTATACAGAGATACATGATAAGATCCGGTCTGCAGCCACCACTAGGGGGAGCTCCTTGTATACAGAGATACATGATAAGATCCTGTCTGCAGCCACCACTAGAGGGAGCTCCCTGTATACAGAGATACATGATAAGATCCTGTCTGCAACCACCACTAGGGGGAGCTCCCTGTATACAGAAATACATGATAAGATCCTGTCTGCAACCACCACTAGGGGGAGCTCCCTGTATACAGAGATACATGATAAGATCCTGTCTGCAGCCACCACTAGGGGGAGCTCCCTGTATACAGAGATACATGATAAGATCCAGTCTGCAGCCACCACTAGGGAGAGCTCCCTGTATACAGAGATACATGATAAGATCCTGTCTGCAACCACCACTAGGGGGAGCTCCCTGTATACAGAGATACATGATAAGATCCTGTCTGCAGCCACCACTAGGGGGAGCTCCCTGTATACAGAGATACATGATAAGATCCTGTCTGCAGCCACCACTAGGGGGAGCTCCCTGTATACAGAGATACATGATAAGATGCTGTCTGCAGCCACCACTAGGGGGAGCTCCCTGTATACAGAGATACATGATAAGATCCTGTCTGCAGCCACCACTAGGGGGAGCTCCCTGTATACAGAGATACATGATAAGATTCTGTCTGCAGCCACCACTAGGGGGAGCTCCCTGTATACAGAGATACATGATAAGATTCTGTCTGCAGCCACCACTAGGGGGAGCTCCCTGTATACAGAGATACATGATAAGATCCTGTCTGCAGTCACCACTAGGGGGAGCTCCCTGTATACAGAGATACATGATAAGATCCTGTCTGCAGTCACCACTAGGGGGAGCTCCCTGTATACAGATATACATGATAAGATCCTGTCTGCAGCCACCACTAGGGAGAGCTCCCTGTATACAGAGATACATGATAACATCCTGTCTGCAGTCACCACTAGGGGGAGCTCCCTGTATACAGAGATACATGATAAGATCCTGTCTGCAGCCACCACTAGTGGGGCTTCCTGTATACAGAGATACATAAGATCCTGTCTGCAGTCACCAGTAGGGGGAGCTCCCTGTATACAGAGATACATGATAAGATCCTGTCTGCAGCCACCACTAGGGGGAGCTCCCTCTATACAGAGATACATGATAAGATCCTGTCTGCAGCCACCACTAGGGGGAGCTCCCTGTATACAGAGATACATGATAAGATTCTGTCTGCAGCCACCACTAGGGGGAGCTCCCTGTATACAGAGATACATGATAAGATCCTGTCTACAGTCACCACTAGGGGGAGCTCCCTGTATACAGAGATACATGATAAGCTCCTGTCTGCAGCCGCCACTAGGGGGAGCGCCCTGTATACAGAGATACATGATAAGATCCTGTCTGCAGCCACCACTAGGGGGAGCGCCCTGTATACAGAGATACATGATAAGATCCTGTCTGCAGCCACCACTAGGGGGAGCGCCCTGTATACAGAGATACATGATAAGATCCTGTCTGCAGCCACCACTAGAGGGAGCTCCCTGTATACACAGATACATGATAAGATCCTGTCTGCAGCCGCCACTAGGGGGAGCGCCCTGTATACAGAGATACATGATAAGATCCTGTCTGCAGCCACCACTAGGGGGAGCGCCCTGTATACAGAGATACATAAGATCCTGTCTGCAGCCACCACTAGGGGGAGCTCCCTGTATACAGAGATACATAAGATCCTGTCTGCAGCCTCCACTAGGGGGAGCTCCCTGTATACAGAGATACATGATAAGATTCTGTCTGCAGCCACCACTAGGGGGAGCTCCCTGTATACAGAGATACATGATAAGATCCTGTCTGCAGTCACCACTAGGGGGAGCTCCCTGTATACAGAGATACATGATAAGATCCTGTCTGCAGTCACCACTAGGGGGAGCTCCCTGTATACAGAGATACATGATAAGATCCTGTCTGCAGTCACCACTAGGGGGAGCTCCCTGTATACAGAGATACATGATAAGATCCTGTCTGCAGTCACCACTAGGGGGAGCTCCCTGTATACAGAGATACATGATAAGATCCTGTCTGCAGTCACCACTAGGGGGAGCTCCCTGTATACAGAGATACATGATAAGATCCTGTCTGCAGCCACCACTAGGGGGAGCTCCCTGTATACAGAGATACATGATAAGATCCTGTCTGCAGCCATCACTAGGGGGAGCTCCCTGTATACAGAGATACATGATAAGATCCTGTCTGCAGCCATCACTAGGGGGAGCTCCCTGTATACAGATACATGATAAGATCCTGTCTGCAGTCACCACTAGGGGGAGTTCCCTGTATACAGAGATACATGGTAAGATCCTGTCTGCAGCCACCACTAGGGGGAGCTCCCTGTATACAGAGATACATGGTAAGATCCTGTCTGCAGTCACCACTAGGGGGAGCTCCCTGTATACAGAGATACATGATAAGATCCTGTCTGCAGTCACCACTAGAGGGAGCTCCCTGTATACAGAGATACATGATAAGACCCTGTCTGCAGCCACCACTAGGGGGAGCTCCCTGTATAAAGAAACTATCTACATTCGTTTGATACAGCGCTGATTATTTCGCAGCCAGTATTGATCGCTGATTCACTTAATATTTTAGAATATATACATACCAGGTTTATGTTTGTGGTAATGATGAGTGATACTGCTCAATACTTGATCGAGTATCGTGGTACCCAGGCATCATGCTCATGATCCTGCTCCACATATTTAGCGGGTTTTTTTCCCCCCAGATTTTGCAGGTTAGGATTAGAGGCGTAGAGGAAGGGATTATAGCTTGTGATGGGCGATCTGCTCAGACGCTCGAGGCTCGACGTTAGTAAAAAGCATTATGGGAAGTTATTGATTGGCTTCTTTAAATCTACGGCGGGAGAGAGGGCAGGGTTTTTTAATTTTGGTCGCCCTAAATCCAAGAACATCATGTAGTGAAGCAAGCCTGTGCTTTCTGGTCGTGCTTTTACGGGCTAAATATCTAAGCACCCACGATACTTGGACGAGCACCCTGATGCTAAATCGAGTAACTAGCAGTGCCGAGCATGCTCACTCATCAATTATTATCGCCTTCCTGTCCTTGCTGCTGCACCCTAAAACCCAAAGTCTCTTGTCAGGGCTTCATCTATTCTATTCTCTATTAATACCATAAAGTTTGCAAGCATATATCATCTACCTAATTTAATATGTGCAAGGCGTGAGGTAAGGGACAGGGAAGTGGATGTTCTGCTGATGGTGGACACAGAGGCCGTTGACTAGTTGTAACAGTGCCTTCTGCAGGAGCACAAAAACACGCCCATCTGAGACCTATCTTCAACAAGGCTTTTCTTCTAATTTTTGGCAGCTTTTGTCGGCTATACTTGTTTAGGAGTCTTACTCCTTATTAATGGGAAAAATTGTATTCTGAGGCCATCCTCTACCTTCCTTCCAGGGTGTATTGCAGTCCCTCCTAATTTTTTGGAGCCTTTGCCCATAATGCATTGGTTTTACTAGTCTCAGAGTCCCACTCCTTAATAATGGGAAAAAAATTGTATTCTGAAGCCTCTCTCTACGTGCCTTCCAGGGTATTTTGCAGTCCCCCCTAATTTTTGGCAGCCCTCGTACATAGTACATAGGCTTTAGAAGTCCCACTACATAACAATTTTAACAGAATGTATATGAGGCCCTCCTTTATGTCTATTACGGGGTGTATATGGGTTTCTCCTTTATGTCTAATACAGGGTGTATCGAGGTTCCTCCTTTATGTCTAATACAGGGTGTATCGGGGTACGTTCTTTATGTCTAATACAGGGTGTATCACAATTCCTCCTTTATGTCTAATACAGGGTGTATCAGGGTACCTCCTTTGTCTAATATAGGGTGTATCGGAGGCACTCCTTTATGTCTAATACAGGGTGTATTGGGGTCCCTACTTTATGTCTAATATAGGATGTATCACAGTCCCTCCTTTATGTCTAATACAGGGTGTATTGGATTTCCTCCTTTATGCCTAATACAGGATGTATTGGAGTCCCTCCTTTATGTCTAATACAGGGTGTATCAGGGTCCCCACACACAGTTTGATGCCCCCACAGTTCCTGCACACAGTTTGATGCCCCTACAGTCCCTGCACACAGTTTGATGCTCCTACAGTCCCTGCACACAGTTTGATGCCCCTACAGTCCCTGAACATAGTTTGATGCTCCTACAGTCCCTGCACACAGTTTGATGCCCCTACAGTCCCTGAACACAGTTTGATGCCCCCACAGTCCCTGCACATAGTTTGATGCCCCCACAGTCCCTGCACACAGTTTGATGCCCCTACAGTCCCTGCACACAGTTTGATGCCCCTACAGTCCCTGCACACAGTTTGATGCCCCTACAGTCCTTGAACACAGTTTGATGCCCCTACAGTCCCTGCACATAGTTTGATGCCCCCACAGTCCCTGCACATAGTTTGATGCCCCTACAGTCCCTGCACACAGTTTGATGCCCCTACAGTCCCTGAACACAGTTTGATGCCCCTACAGTCCTTGAACACAGTTTGATGCCCCTACAGTCCCTGCACATAGTTTGATGCCCCTACAGTCCCTGCGCACAGTTTGGTGCCCCCATAGTTCCTGCACACAGTTTGGTGCCCCCACAGTTCCTGCACACAGTTTGATGCCCCTACAGTCCCTGCACACAGTTTGATGTTCCTACAGTCCCTGCACACAGTTTGATGCCCCTACAGTCCCTGCACACAGTTTGATGCCCCTACAGTCCCTGAACATAGTTTGATACCCCTACAGTCCCTGCACACAGTTTGATGCCCCCACAGTCCCTGAACACAGTTTGATGCTCCTACAGTCCCTGAACATAGTTTGATGCCCCTACAGTCCCTGAACATAGTTTGATGCCCCTACAGTCCCTGCACATAGTTTGATGGCCCTACAGTCCCTGAACACAGTTTGATGCCCCTACAGTCCCTGCACACAGTTTGATGCTCCTACAGTCCCTGAACACAGTTTGATGCTCCTACAGTCCCTGCACACAGTTTGATGCTCCTACAGTCCCCGCACACAGTTTGATGCCCCCACAGTTTCTGCACACAGTTTGATGCTCTTACAGTCCCTGCACACAGTTTGATGCCCCTACAGTCCCTGCACACAGTTTGATGCCCCTACAGTCCCTGAACACAGTTTGATGCCCCTACAGTCCCTGAACACAGTTTTTTGCCCCCTACAGTCCCTGCACATAGTTTGATGCCCCTACAGTCCCTGCGCACAGTTTGGTGCCCCCATTGTTCCTGCACACAGTTTGGTGCCCCCACAGTTCCTGCGCACAGTTTGGTGCCCCCACAGTTCCTGCACACAGTTTGATGCCCCTACAGTCCCTGCACACAGTTTCATGTTCCTACAGTCCCTGCACACAGTTTGATGCCCCTACAGTCCCTGCACACAGTTTGATGCCCCTACAGTCCCTGAACATAGTTTGATGCCCCTACAGTCCCTGCACACAGTTTGATGCCCCCACAGTCCCTGAACATAGTTTGATGCTCCTACAGTCCCTGAACATAGTTTGATGCCCCTACAGTCCCTGAACATAGTTTGATGCCCCTACAGTCCCTGCACATAGTTTGATGCCCCTACAGTCCCTGAACACAGTTTGATGCTCCTACAGTCCCTGAACACAGTTTGATGCCCCCACAGTCCCTGAACACAGTTTGATGCCCCTACAGTCCCTGAACATAGTTTGATGCCCCTACAGTCCCTGAACATAGTTTGATGCCCCTACAGTCCCTGCACATAGTTTGATGCCCCCACAGTCCCTGAACACAGTTTGATGCTCCTACAGTCCCTGCACACAGTTTGATGCCCCCACAGTCCCTGAACACAGTTTGATGCCCCTACAGTCCCTGAACATAGTTTGATGCCCCCACAGTCCCTGAACACAGTTTGATGCCCCTACAGTCCCTGAACATAGTTTGATGCCCCTACAGTCCCTGCACATAGTTTGATGCCCCTAAAGTCCCTGCACACAGTTTGATGCTCCTACAGTCCCCGCACACAGTTTGATGCCCCCACAGTTCCTGCACACAGTTTGACGCCCCCCACAGTCCCCGCTCATGTTATGATGCCCTCACACAATCATCCCACTTGTCTGTATTTCCTAATTCTCTGCTGCCCAGTTATAACTGAAGGTCCTTAATTCTCCACATAGATGGAACAACAATCTGACCGCTCCCTGCTCCAACACTGTATGTAACTGTATCTGTGCCCTGAGTACATAGACACAGATCAGGACAGTGTATACAGTACACGACCTCCTGGAATAGTGAACAACTTCCCAAATTTGGGACAATCCCGCTAAATAGGCTGGGAGCTATGATATACATACAGTATATGACTGCTGCAGTATATGGCAACTGAACTCCTTCCTAACACTGTTCTATGGTTTTCCTGTAGTCACCACTAGGGGGAGCTCACAACAGATAGATTTTACAGTTTCTATTGAGTCCTAGTGGTGGCTGTATAGCTCAGTCTGCAGTGAGCCCCCTCTAGTGGTGGCTGTATAGCGCAGTCTGCAGTGAGCCCCCTCTAGTGGTGGCTGTATAGCGCAGTCTGCAGTAAGCCCCCTCTAGTGGTGGCTGTATAGCTCAGTCTGCAGTGAGCCACCTCTAGTGGTGTCTGTATAGCTCAGTCTGCAGTGAGCCCCCTCTAGTGGTGGCTGTATAGCGCAGTCTGCAGTGAGCCCCCTCTAGTGGTGGCTGTATAGCGCAGTCTGCAGTGAGCCCCCTCTAGTGGTGGCTGTATAGCTCAGTCTGCAGTGAGCCCCCTCTAGTGGTGGCTGTATAGCTCAGTCTGCAGTGAGCCCCCTCTAGTGGTGGCTGTATAGCTCAGTCTGCAGTGAGCCCCCTCTAGTGGTGGCTGTATAGCGCAGTCTGCAGTGAGCCCCCTATAGTGGTGGCTGTATAGCTCAGTCTGCAGTGAGCCCCCTCTAGTGGTGGCTGTATAGCTCAGTCTGCAGTGAGCCCCCTCTAGTGGTGGCTGTATAGCTCAGTCTGCAGTGAGCCCCCTCTAGTGGTGGATGTATAGCTCAGTCTGCACTGAGCTCCCTCTAGTGGTGGCTGTATAGCGCAGTCTGCAGTGAGCCCCCTCTAGTGGTGGCTGTATAGCGCAGTCTGCAGTGAGCTCCCTCTAGTGGTGGCTGTATAGCTCAGTCTGCAGTGAGCCCCCTCTAGTGGTGGCTGTATAGCTCAGTCTGCAGTGAGCCCCCTCTAGTGGTGGATGTATAGCTCAGTCTGCACTGAGCTCCCTCTAGTGGTGGCTGTATAGCGCAGTCTGCAGTGAGCCCCCTCTAGTGGTGGCTGTATAGCTCAGTCTGCACTGAGCTCCCTCTAGTGGTGGCTGTATAGCGCAGTCTGCAGTGAGCCCCCTCTAGTGGTGGCTGTATAGCTCAGTCTGCAGTGAGCCCCCTCTAGTGGTGGCTGTATAGCTCAGTCTGCACTGAGCTCCCTCTAGTGGTGGCTGTATAGCGCAGTCTGCAGTGAGCTCCCTCTAGTGGTGGCTGTATAGCTCAGTCTGCACTGAGCTCCCTCTAGTGGTGGCTGTATAGCTCAGTCTGCACTGAGCTCCCTCTAGTGGTGGCTGTATAGCTCAGTCTGCAGTGAGCCCCCTCTAGTGGTGGCTGTATAGCTCAGTCTGCACTGAGCTCCCTCTAGTGGTGGCTGTATAGCGCAGTCTGCAGTGAGCCCCCTCTAGTGGTGGCTGTATAGCTCAGTCTGCAGTGAGCCCCCTCTAGTGGTGACTGTATAGCGCAGTCTGCAGTGAGCCCCCTCTAGTGGTGACTGGATGCAGTTAGATCTTTAGCATTTACTGTGAGACGGCAAATTTGGAGATCACTAGAGATTACTTATCACTTTGTTTGCAGCGCTTTCATAGCATTTGGGTATAACATCAGATTTATGAACCCTTGTGCCACTTTTTCTGCATTAAAAGAGTTATGCGAGCTGGAAGAAAAAAAATCTGCACTCATCTATGTGACTGTAATCTGCCGAATCCTGACATTGTGTGATGTGCACACTTTTACTGTTCCCCTTTGGTTCTTTTTCCTGCAGCGCAGACCTGCATCATCCTGTTCTTCGCTCTTCTCTTCACCCGGTTCTGGATAATCAGTGTCCTATATGCAGTATGGTGGTTCATAGACTGGGACACCCCCACCGTGGGGGGCAGGAGGAGCCCCTGGCTGCAGAGGAGCGTGGTGTGGAGATACCTCAGAGACTATTTCCCTATAAAGGTAAGCGATCAAAAATGTGCTATAAAGAGAGGAATACCAGAAGTATAATATGCAGCATGCCCTCTAGTGGTCTGATTTATAATATACAGCATGCCCTCTAGTGGTCTGATTTATAATATGCAGCATGCCCTCTAGTGGTCTGATTTATAATATACAGCATGCCCTCTAGTGGTCTGATTTATAATATGCAGCATGTCCTCTAGTGGTCTGATTCATAATATGCAGCATGCCCTCTAGTGGTCTGATTTATAATATGCAGCATGCCCTCTAGTGGTCTGATTCATAATATGCAGCATGCCCTCTAGTGGTCTGATTTATAATATGCAGCATGCCCTCTAGGGGTGTGATTCATACTATGCAGCATGCCCTCTAGTGGTCGGATTAATAATATGCAGCATGCCCTCTAGTGGTCTGATTCATAGTATGCAGCATGCCCTCTAGTGGTCTGATTTATAATATACAGCATGCCCTCTAGTGGTCTGATTTATAATATGCAGCATGCCCTCTAGTGGTCTGACTTATAATATGCAGCATGCCCTCTAGTGGTCTGATTTAAAATATGCAGCATGCCCTCTAGTGGTCTGATTTATAATATGCAGCATGCTCTCTAGTGGTCAGATTCATAATATGCAGCATGGCCTCTAGTGGTCAGATTCATAATATGCAGCATGCCCTCTAGTGGTCTGATTTATAATATGCAGCATGCTCTCTAGTGGTCAGATTCATAATATGCAGCATGCTCTCTAGTGGTCAGATTCATAATATGCAGCATGCTCTCTAGTGGTCAGATTCATAATATGCAGCATGCCCTCTAGTGGTCTGATTTATAATATGCAGCATGCCCTCTAGTGGTCTGATTTAAAATATGCAGCATGCCCTCTAGTGGTCTGATTAATAATATGCAGCATGGCCTCTAGTGGTCAGATTTATAATATGCAGCATGCCCTCTAGTGGTCTGATAGATAATATGCAGCATGCCCTCTAGTGGTCAGATTTATAATATGCAGCATGCCCTCTAGTGGTCAGATTCATAATATGCAGCATGCCCTCTAGTGGTCTGATTCATAGTATGCAGCATGCCCTCTAGTGGTCTGATTTATAATATGCAGCATGCCCTCTAGTGGTCTGACTTATATGCAGCATGCCCTCTAGTGGTCTGATTTAAAATATGCAGCATGCCCTCTAGTGGTCTGATTTATAATATGCAGCATGCTCTCTAGTGGTCAGATTCATAATATGCAGCATGCCCTCTAGTGGTCTGATTTAAAATATGCAGCATGCCCTCTAGTGGTCTGATTAATAATATGCAGCATGGCCTCTAGTGGTGGGATTCATAGTATGCAGCATGGCCTCTAGTGGTCACATTCATAATATGCAGCATGCCCTCTAGTGGTGGGATTCATAATATGCAGTATGCCCTCTAGTGGTCTGATAGATAATATGCAGCATGCCCTCTAGTGGTCTGATTTAAAATATGCAGCATGCCCTCTAGTGGTCTGATTCATAGTATGCAGCATGCCCTCTAGTGGTCTGATTGATAATATGCAGCATGCCCTCTAGTGGTCTGATTCATAATATGCAGTATGCCCTCTAGTGGTCTGATTGATACTATGCAGCATGCCCTCTAGTGGTCTGATTGATAATATGCAGCATGCCCTCTAGTGGTCTGATTCATAATATGCAGTATGCCCTCTAGTGGTCAGATTCATAATATGCAGTATGCCCTCTAGTGGTCAGATTCATAGTATGCAGCATGCCGTCTAGTGGTCTGATTCATAGTATGCAGCATGCCCTCTAGTGGTCAGATTCATAATATGCAGCATGCCCTCTAGTGGTCTGATTCATAGTATGCAGCATGCCCTCTAGTGGTCTGATTTAAAATATGCAGCATGCCCTCTAGTGGTCTGATTTATAATATGCAGCATGCCCTCTAGTGGTCTGATTCATAGTATGCAGTATGCCCTCTAGTGGTCAGATTCATAGTATGCAGCATGCCCTCTAGTGGTCTGATTAATAATATGCAGCATGGCCTCTAGTGGTCAGATTCATAATATGCAGCATGCCCTCTAGTGGTCTGATAGATAATATGCAGCATGCCCTCTAGTGGTCTGATTTAAAATATGCAGCATGCCCTCTAGTGGTCTGATTCATACTATGCAGCATGCCCTCTAGTGGTCTGATTGATAATATGCAGCATGCCCTCTAGTGGTCTGATTCATAATATGCAGTATGCCCTCTAGTGGTCTGATTGATACTATGCAGCATGCCCTCTAGTGGTCTGATTGATAATATGCAGCATGCCCTCTAGTGGTCTGATTCATAATATGCAGTATGCCCTCTAGTGGTCAGATTCATAGTATGCAGTATGCCCTCTAGTGGTCAGATTCATAATATGCAGTATGCCCTCTAGTGGTCAGATTCATAGTATGCAGCATGCCCTCTAATGGTCTGATTCATAATATGCAGCATGCCCTCTAGTGGTCAGATTCATAGTATGCAGCATGCCCTCTAGTGGTCAGATTCATAGTATGCAGCATGCCCTCTAGTGGTCAGATTCATAGTATGCAGCATGCCCTCTAGTGGTCGGATTCATAGTATGCAGCATGCCCTCTAGTGGTCAGATTCATAGTATGCAGCATGCCCTCTAGTGGTCAGATTCATAGTATGCAGCATGCCCTCTAGTGGTCTGATTCATAGTATGCAGCATGCCCTCTAGTGGTCTGATTCATAGTATGCAGCATGCCCTCTAGTGGTCTGATTCATAGTATGCAGCATGCCCTCTAGTGGTCGGATTCATAGTATGCAGCATGCCCTCTAGTGGTCAGATTCATAGTATGCAGCATGCCCTCTAGTGGTCAGATTCATAGTATGCAGCATGCCCTCTAGTGGTCAGATTCATAGTATGCAGCATGCCCTCTAGTGGTCGGATTCATAGTATGCAGCATGCCCTCTAGTGGTCAGATTCATAGTATGCAGCATGCCCTCTAGTGGTCAGATTCATAATATGCAGCATGCCCTCTAGTGGTCTGATTCATAGTATGCAGCATGCCCTCTAGTGGTCAGATTCATAATATGCACCATGCCCTCTAGTGGTCAGATTCATAATATGCAGCATGCCCTCTAGTGGTCTGATTCATAGTATGCAGCATGCCCTCTAGTGGTCAGATTCATAGTATGCAGCATGCCCTCTAGTTGTCAGATTCATAGTATGCAGCATGCCCTCTAGTGGTCAGATTCATAATATGCAGCATGCCCTCTAGTGGTCAGATTCATAATATGCAGTATGCCCTCTAGTGGTCGGATTCATAGTATGCAGCATGCCCTCTAGTGGTCGGATTCATAGTATGCAGCATGCCCTCTAGTGGTCAGATTCATAGTATGCAGCATGCCCTCTAGTGGTCAGATTCATAGTATGCAGCATGCCCTCTAGTGGTCAGATTCATAGTATGCAGCATGCCCTCTAGTGGTCAGATTCATAGTATGCAGCATGCCCTCTAGTGGTCAGATTCATAGTATGCAGCATGCCCTCTAGTGGTGTGATACATATTATGATCAATATTTTATACCTTGTTTTTCATTAACATTTAAGCAGTTTCTACATCTTTGATAATTTAGTGTTGCTTTATTCAGAGAAGCGAGGACACAGCGTATGTTGCGTATTTTACTTTGTGTTGTTACATTGATGGCTTTAGCTCATTCTAATCTTTGTTTGAACTGATTCAGCAGAGTCTATGCTTTATCGTCTTTTTGTTGACACTTTTATACTTTTGGATAAGTTCTGATCCTTCCCCATTCTTCAGTCATTGTGATAAATACTTGTGTCATGTGAGGCCGAACAACAGTGGGGTACACGTACACTGACAGACACTGGCCGCGTGTTCTTGTCTCCGGTGCATCACCACTAATTGGACAAAGACTGGCAGATCTGGAGATCCCTTATATCTTGATCCAAACTAGTTCTCCCAGGAAAAGGGTTTCCATGACAATATTATGCAGCATGCCCTCTAGTGGTCTGATTGATAATATGCAGCATGCCCTCTAGTGGTCAGATTTATAATATGCAGCATGCCCTCTAGTGGTGCGATTCATAGTATGCAGCATGCCCTCTAGTGGTGCGATTCATAGTATGCAGCATGCCCTCTAGTGGTCTGATTGATAATATGTAGCATACCCTCTAGTGGTCTGATTTATAATATGCAGCATGCCCTCTAATGGTCTGATTTATAATATGCAGCATGCCCTCTAGTGGCGTGATTCATAATATGCAGCATGCCCTCTAGTGGCGTGATTCATAATATGCAGCATGCCCTCTAGTTGTTGGGTTCATAATATGTAGCATATCCTCTAGTGGTCGGATTAATAATATGCAGCATGCCCTCTAATGGTCTGATTTATAATATGCAGCATGCCCTCTAGTGGTCTGATTTATAATATGCAGGATGCCCTCTAATGGTCTGATTTATAATATGCAGCATGCCCTCTAGTGGTGTGATTCATAATATGCAGCATGCCCTCTAGTGGTCTGATTGATAATATGCAGCATGCCCTCTAATGGTCTGATTTATAATATGCAGCATGCCCTCTAATGGTCTGATTTATAATATGCAGCATGCCCTCTAATGGTCTGATTTATAATATGCAGCATGCCCTCTAGTGGCGTGATTCATAATATGCAGCATGCCCTCTAGTGGCGTGATTCATAATATGCAGCATGCCCTCTAGTTGTTGGGTTCATAATATGTAGCATATCCTCTAGTGGTCGGATTAATAATATGCAGCATGCCCTCTAATGGTCTGATTTATAATATGCAGCATGCCCTCTAGTGGTCTGATTTATAATATGCAGGATGCCCTCTAATGGTCTGATTTATAATATGCAGCATGCCCTCTAGTGGTGTGATTCATAATATGCAGCATGCCCTCTAGTGGTCTGATTCATAGTATGCAGCATGCCCTCTAATGGTCTGATTTATAATATACAGCATGTCCTCTAGTGGTGTGATTCATAATATGCAGCATGCCCTCTAGTTGTTGGGTTCATAATATGTAGCATATCCTCTAGGGGTCTGATTCATAATATGCAGCATGTCCTCTAGTGGTGTGATTCATAATATGCAGCATGCCCTCTAGTGGTCGGGTTCAAAATATGCAGCATGCCCTCTAGTGGTCTGATATATAATATACAGCATGCCCTCTAGTGGTCTGATATATAATATACAGCATGCCCTCTAGTGGTCTGATTCATAATATGCAGCATGCCCTCTAGTGGTCTGATTTATAATATGCAGTATGCCCTCTAGTGGTCTGATTCAAAGTATGCAGCATGCCCTCTAGTGGTGGAATTCATAATATGAAGTATGCCCTCTAGTGGTCTGATTGATAATATGCAGCATGGCCTCTAGTGGTCTGATTTATAATATGCAGCATGCCCTCTAGTGGTCTGATTCATAATATGCAGCATGCCCTCTAGTGGTCTGATTTATAATATGCAGCATGCCCTCTAGTGGTCTGATTCATAATATGCAGCATGCCCTCTAGTGGTCTGATTTATAATATGCAGTATGCCCTCTAGTGGTCTGATTTATAATATGCAGCATGCCCTCTAGTGGTCTGATTCATAATATGCAGCATGCCCTCTAGTGGTCTGATTTATAATATGCAGTATGCCCTCTAGTGGTCTGATTCAAAGTATGCAGCATGCCCTCTAGTGGTGGAATTCATAATATGAAGTATGCCCTCTAGTGGTCTGATTGATAATATGCAGCATGCCCTCTAGTGGTCTGATTTATAATATGCAGCATGCCCTCTAGTGGTCTGATTTATAATATGCAGCATGCCCTCTAGTGGTCTGATTCATAATATGCAGCATGCCCTCTAGTGGTCTGATTCATAATATGCAGCATGCCCTCTAGTGGTGGGATTCATAATATGCAGTATGCCCTCTAGTGGTCTGATTTATAATATGCAGTATGCCCTCTAGTGGTCTGATTTATAATATGCAGCATGCCCTCTAGTGGTCTGATTCATAATATGCAGCATGCCCTCTAGTGGTCTGATTCATAATATGCAGCATGCCCTCTAGTGGTGGGATTCATAATATGCAGTATGCCCTCTAGTGGTCTGATTTATAATATGCAGCATGCCCTCTAGTGGTCTGATTTATAATATGCAGCAAGCCCTCTAGTGGTGGGATTCATAATATGCAGTATGCCCTCTAGTGGTCTGATTTATAATATGCAGCATACCCTCTAGTGGTCTGATTTATAATATACAGCATGCCCTCTAGTGGTGGGATTCATAGTATGCAGCATGCCCTCTAGTGGTGGGATTCATAATATGCAGCATGCCCTCTAGTGGTCTGATTAATAATATGCAGCATTCCCTCTAGTGGTCTGATTTATAATATACAGCATGCCCTCTAGTGGTGGGAATCATAATATGCAGCATGCCCTCTAGTGGTGGGATTCATAGTATGCAGCATGCCCTCTAGTGGTGGGATTCATAATATGCAGCATGCCCTCTAGTGGTCGGATTAATAATATGTAGCATGCCCTCTAGTGGTCGGATTCATAATATGTAGCATGCCCTCTAGTGGTTGGGTTCATAATATGTAGCATGCCCTCTAGTGGTCGGATTCATAATATGCAGTATGCCCTCTAGTGGTTGGGTTCATAATATGTAGCATGCCCTCTAGTGGTTGGGTTCATAATATGTAGCATGCCCTCTAGTGGTCAGATTCATAATATGCAGCATGCCCTCTAGTGGTTGGGTTCATAATATGTAGCATGCCCTCTAGTGGTCGGATTCATAATATGCAGCATGCCCTCTAGTGGTCTGATTAATAATATGCAGCATGCCCTCTAGTGGTCGGATTAATAATATGTAGCATGCCCTCTAGTGGTCTGAATAATAATATGCAGCATGCCCTCTAGTGGTCTGATTAATAATATGCAGCATGCCCTCTAGTGGTCTGATTCATAATAGGCAGCATGCCCTCTAGTGGTCGGATTCATAGTATGCAGCATGCCCTCTAGTGGTCTGATTAATAATATGCAGCATGACCTCTAGTGGTCGGATTCATAGTATGCAGCATGCCCTCTAGTGGTCGGATTAATAATATGCAGCATGCACTCTAGTGGTCGGATTAATAATATGCAGCATGCCCTCTAGTGGTCTGATTAATAATATGCAGCATGCCCTCTAGTGGTCGGATTAATAATATGCAGCATGCCCTCTAGTGGTCTAATTAATAATATGCAGCATGCCCTCTAGTGGTCTGAATAATAATATGCAGCATGCCCTCTAGTGGTCTGATTAATAATATGCAGCATGCCCTCTAGTGGTCTGATTCATAATAGGCAGCATGCCCTCTAGTGGTCGGATTCATAGTATGCAGCATGCCCTCTAGTGGTCGGATTAATAATATGCAGCATGCCCTCTAGTGGTCGGATTAATAATATGCAGCATGCCCTCTAGTGGTCTGATTAATAATATGCAGCATGCCCTCTAGTGGTTGGATTAATAATATGTAGCATGCCCTCTAGTGGTCTGATTCATAATAGGCAGCATGCCCTCTAGTGGTCGGATTCATAGTATGCAGCATGCCCTCTAGTGGTCGGATTAATAATATGCAGCATGCACTCTAGTGGTCGGATTAATAATATGCAGCATGCCCTCTAGTGGTCTGATTAATAATATGCAGCATGCCCTCTAGTGGTCGGATTAATAATATGCAGCATGCCCTCTAGTGGTCTAATTAATAATATGCAGCATGCCCTCTAGTGGTCGGATTAATAATATGTAGCATGCCCTCTAGTGGTCGGATTAATAATATGCAGCATGCCCTCTAGTGGTCGGATTAATAATATGTAGCATGCCCTCTAGTGGTCTAATTAATAATATGCAGCATGCCCTCTAGTGGTCGGATTAATAATATGTAGCATGCCCTCTAGTGGTCTGATTAATAATATGCAGCATGCCCTCTAGTGGTCGGATTAATAATATGTAGCATGCCCTCTAGTGGTCTAATTAATAATATGTAGCATGCCCTCTAGTGGTCTAATTAATAATATGTAGCATGCCCTCTAGTGGTCTGATTAATAATATGTAGCATGCCCTCTAGTGGTCGGATTAATAATATGTAGCATGCCCTCTAGTGGTCGGATTAATAATATGTAGCATGCCCTCTAGTGGTCTGATTCATAATAGGCAGCATGCCCTCTAGTGGTCGGATTCATAGTATGCAGCATGCCCTCTAGTGGTCTGATTAATAATATGCAGCATGCCCTCTAGTGGTCGGATTAATAATATGTAGCATGCCCTCTAGTGGTCGGATTCATAGTATGCAGCATGCCCTCTAGTGGTCTGATTAATAATATGCAGCATGCCCTCTAGTGGTCTGATTCATAATAGGCAGCATGCCCTCTAGTGGTCGGATTCATAGTATGCAGCATGCCCTCTAGTGGTCTGATTAATAATATGTAGCATGCCCTCTAGTGGTCGGATTAATAATATGTAGCATGCCCTCTAGTGGTCGGATTCATAATATGTAGCATGCCCTCTAGTGGTCGGATTAATAATATGTAGCATGCCCTCTAGTGGTCTGATTCATAATAGGCAGCATGCCCTCTAGTGGTCGGATTCATAGTATGCAGCATGCCCTCTAGTGGTCTGATTAATAATATGTAGCATGCCCTCTAGTGGTCGGATTAATAATATGTAGCATGCCCTCTAGTGGTCGGATTCATAATATGTAGCATGCCCTCTAGTGGTCGGATTAATAATATGTAGCATGCCCTCTAGTGGTCGGATTCATACTATGAGCATTTTTATAATTTACTAATTGCTAAAAACTCCCAAGAACGGAAGGATTTTTACTGTTAAAGTTTACAGAGCGTTGTCTAGGTTACCGGCCATTTCTGCAGACTATCAGAATTGGCCAGTCTCCTAGGCAAGAAGTGAGTGTTTGCCTGTTGTTTGCTTTAGAGCTTGTAAGTGCTGCGCTGAAGTTGCCTGGATCTGGCCATCTTTAGTGCCTCCATGCTCCTCCATTGCTGCAGAGGTAAAGCTTCCTCTGCCACCAGCATTAGAGGTCACAGCTCGGGCCGAGCCGCCTGCTGAACTGTCAATCTTCAGAACAGCGCAGCCTCCAGACAAGTAGGAAAATGAGAGGCAGCGGAGCGCTGTGCTGCTGAAGAAAAATCAAGAGACAAGCCATTGAAGGCTATGCCATAGACAGTGTGTAATATCACTTATGGCCACTAGATGTCGCCAGTCTCCTGTCTCTATTTCTTGTAGGTAGGAGCAAGGCGTTATGATTGTGGTTGCAGAGGCGCGGGGGTACAGGGGGTACAGGGGGTACAGTACAGGGTGCACCACATCCAGCTGAAATGCACTGCAGCACAGAGACCTGGAGGGTCCCTGCACTGCAATACAAGCTATCAGTCAGCAGCTGAGGTCGGCGGTACCGGACTGGAGGCACATGAAAGTTGATGTCATGTGCTATGGTGCGCCCTCCGATGTCGGCTCCTGGCCACTGCACGCTGGCTACAGAGGATGCTGTATGCCATGGGAGCGGTTGTTTTGTTTTATTTTTGTGCATTAAACATAAAATAGGGTCTGTATATACCAAGAAGGGATGCAAGATAAGGACATATATACCAGGAAGGGACCACGATGGGGACCACATATACCAGGATAAGGGACATATATACCAGGATTGGCACAGGATGGGGTCCATATGTACCAGGATGGGGACATATAAATCAGGATGGGAGACATATAAACCAGGATGGGAGACATGTAAACCAGGATGGGAGACATGCAAACCAGAATGGGAGACATATACACCAGGATGGAACACATTCAAACCAAGATAGGGGACATATATTCCAGGATTGGAGACATATATAGCAAAATGGGAGACATATAAACCAGGATGGGAGACATTCAAACCAGGATGGGAGACATATAAACCAGGATGGGAGACATTCAAACTAGGATGGGAGACATATCTACCACGATGGGTGACATATCTACCACGATGGGAGACATATCTACCAGGATGGGGAACAATTATACCAGGATGAGGACATATATGCCAGGATGGGAAACATATATACCAGGATAGGGAACTTATATACCAGGATGAGGACTTATATACCAGAATGGGGGACATATATTTACCAGGAGGTGGCACAGGATGGGGGACATTAATAGATAATGAAGGGGGAGGGCAACTCATATGTCTTTATAGAATTTAGAATACTACATGGGCCATACATCTGATAAACATGCGGTGAGGGGAAGGCCCAAACCTTTCACCAGGACCTATCGTACTCTAGTTACTCCACTGGGTAGAGGGTCAATAACTTATGTCATTAGTGGTATGTGTCTGATATCTCGGACATTGTCCTGTCATCTCTGGACTCTGCACTATGTGATTACTAATGGGGGATTCTACCATCCATCAGAGTCAGCAGACGACACCCAGCATCTTGTAATTTGTCATTGTGATTGCGTTACATCACACTTACTGACATCTCAGATGGATGATGAAATGGGATGATTAGGTCCCGACCACAGGACCGCCCCAAAGATACCCCAAACTGGCTAAGAACACCCAGCTATTACCCTGCTGTTCCACCAGGGGCGCTGTGCACCGTGTGCAGAATTATTAGGCAAGTTGTATTTTAGAGGATTTTTTCTATTATCGATCAACAACTACAGTTAGGTCCAGAAATATTTGGACAGTGGCACAATTTTGGCGAGTTGGGCTCTGCATGCCACCACATTGGATTTGAAATGAAACCTCTACAACAGAATTCAAGTGCAGATTGTAACATTTAATTTGAAGGTTTGAACAAAAATATCTGATAGAAATTGTAGGAATTGTCACATTTCTTTACAAACACTCCACATTTTAGGAGGTCAAAAGTAATTGGACAAATAAACCAAACCCAAACAAAATATTTTTATTTTCAATATTTTGTTGCGAATCCTTTGGAGGCAATCACTGCCTTAAGTCTGGAACCCATGGACATCACCAAACGCTGGGTTTCCTCCTTCTTAATGCTTTGCCAGGCCTTTACAGCCGCAGCCTTCAGGTCTTGCTTGTTTGTGGGTCTTTCCGTCTTAAGTCTGGATTTGAGCAAGTGAAATGCATGCTCAATTGGGTTAAGATCTGGTGATTGACTTGGCCATTGCAGAATGTTCCACTTTTTTGCACTCATGAACTCCTGGGTAGCTTTGGCTGTATGCTTGGGGTCATTGTCCATCTGTACTATGAAGCGCCGTCCGATCAACTTTGCGGCATTTGGCTGAATCTGGGCTGAAAGTATATCCCGGTACACTTCAGAATTCATCCGGCTACTCTTGTCTGCTGTTATGTCATCAATAAACACAAGTGACCCAGTGCCATTGAAAGCCATGCATGCCCATGCCATCACGTTGCCTCCACCATGTTTTACAGAGGATGTGGTGTGCCTTGGATCATGTGCCGTTCCCTTTCTTCTCCACACTTTTTTTTCCCATCATTCTGGTACAGGTTGATCTTTGTCTCATCTGTCCATAGAATACTTTTCCAGAACTGAGCTGGCTTCATGAGGTGTTTTTCAGCAAATGTAACTCTGGCCTGTCTATTTTTGGAATTGATGAATGGTTTGCATCTAGATGTGAACCCTTTGTATTTACTTTCATGGAGTCTTCTCTTTACTGTTGACTTAGAGACAGATACACCTACTTCACTGAGAGTGTTCTGGACTTCAGTTGATGTTGTGAACGGGTTCTTCTTCACCAAAGAAAGTATGCGGCGATCATCCACCACTGTTGTCATCCGTGGACGCCCAGGCCTTTTTGAGTTCCCAAGCTCACCAGTCAATTCCTTTTTTCTCAGAATGTACCCGACTGTTGATTTTGCTACTCCAAGCATGTCTGCTATCTCTCTGATGGATTTTTTCTTTTTTTTCAGCCTCAGGATGTTCTGCTTCACCTCAATTGAGAGTTCCTTAGACCGCATGTTGTCTGGTCACAGCAACAGCTTCCAAATGCAAAACCACACACCTGTAATCAACCCCAGACCTTTTAACTACTTCATTGATTACAGGTTAACGAGGGAGACGCCTTCAGAGTTAATTGCAGCCCTTAGAGTCCCTTGTCCAATTACTTTTGGTCCCTTGAAAAAGAGGAGGCTATGCATTACAGAGCTATGATTCCTAGACCCTTTCTCCGATTTGGATGTGAAAACTCTCATATTGCAGCTGGGAGTGTGCACTTTCAGCCCATATTATATATAGAATTGTATTTCTGAACATGTTTTTGTAAACAGCTAAAATAACAAAACTTGTGTCACTGTCCAAATATTTCTGGACCTAACTGTATGTTCTCAATCACCCAAAAGACACAAATATCAGCGCTTAATATTTTTGGCAGTTGGAGGGGTTTTTAGATTTGGCTTCTTAGAAGGATCTGTTTGTGCAGGTGACTATTACTGTGCAGAATTATTAGGCATCTTAATAAAAACCAAATCTATCCCATCTCACTTGTTTATTTTCACCAGGTAAACCAATATAATTGCACAAAATTTAGAAATAAATATTTCTGACATGGAAAAACAAAACCCAAAAAAAAGAGTGCCCAATATAGCCCCCTTTCTTTCTGAGGACACTCAGCAGCCGACCATCCATAGATTCTGTCATTGCTTGATCTGTTACGATCCACATTGCGTGCAGCAGCCACCACAGCCTCCAGACACTGCTCCCAGAGGTGACTGTTTTCCCTCCCTGTAGAGCTCACATTTTATGGGTGACCACAGGTTCTCTATGGGGTTCAGATCAGGTGAACAAGGAGGCCATGTCATTATTTTTTCATCTTTTAGACCTTTACTGGCCGGCCACGCTGTGGAGTAGTTGGATGCATGTGATGGAGCATTGTCCTGCATGAAAATCATGTTTTTCTTGAACGATACCGACTTCTTCCTGTACCACTGCTTGAAGAAGTTGTCTTCCAGAAACTGGCAGTAGGTCTGGGAGTTGAGCTTCACTCCATCCTCAACCCGAAAAGGTCCCACAAGTTGATCTTTGCTGATCCCAGCCCATACCAGTCCCCACCTCCACCTTGCTGGCGTCTGAGCCGGAGTGGAGCTCTCTGCCCTTTACTGATCCAGCCTCTGGCCCATCCATCTGCCCATCAAGAGTCACTCTCATTTCCTCAGTCCATAAAACCTGTGAAAAATCAGTCTTCAGATATTTCTTGGCCCAGTCTTGAGGTTTTATCTTATGTTTCTTGGTCAGAGGTGGTGGTTTTTCGGCCTTCCCTACCTTGGCCTGTCCCTGAGTATGGCACACCTTGTGCTTTTTGATACTCCAGTAACGTTGCAGCTCTGAAATATGGCCAAACTGGTGGCAAATGGCATCTTGGCAGCTTCACGCTTGATTTTCCTCAATTCATGGGCAGTTATTTTGCGCCTTTTTTGCCCAGCACGCTTCTTGCGACCCTGTTGGCTATTTGCTATGAAACGCTTGATTGTTCGGTGATCACGCTTCAAAAGTTTGGCAATTTCAAGACTGCTGCATCCCTCTGCAAGACAGCTCACAATATGGACTTTTCAGAGCCCGTCCAATCTCTCTTCTGACCCATTTTGCCAAAGGAAAAGAAGTTGCCTAATAATTAAGCCCCCCTTATATAGGGTGTTGTGTCATTACACCGCACCCCTCCTCATTACAGAGATGCACATCACCGGATTTACTTCATTGGTAGTTGGCTCTGAGCCTATACAGCTTGGAGTAGGACGACATGTATAAAAAGTATCATGTGACCAAAATACTCATTTGCCTAATAATTCTGCACACAGTGTAGACAAACATACAAGTTACATGGAATGTCACAGGAAAGTGTTAATCCCTTGATTGTGGTTGTATAGGATGGGGCATGGTTGGCAGCTCCTGGTACAGATATTGCAGTCAGTATCACACATCATATGGTCACAAGGACGGGACTTGAACGAGTGATTTAGAGATCTTCCATGTGAAGGAAGCGCGCAACGACCAGAGCTGAAATCCCAGCGTATCGTCTGCTGCAGGATCTGCAGAAAGTTATTAATTAGGGAGACCTGCAGATATCAAGAATAGGAGGCAGTGATTGTCAGAGGCGAAAGTCTGGGGTGAATACAAATGATAGGGCTCTAAAAAAAAAACAAAATCACTGTGATGATACATCTCCTTATATTTACAGAAGTAGAAAAAAAAGTCAAAATCCTCTCATCAAACACTTACAGTGCTGGCCAAAAGTATTGGCACCCCTGCCATTCTGTCAGAGAATACTCAGTTTCTTCCTGAAAATAATTGCAATCATAAATTCTTTGGTATTATCTTCATTTAATTTGTCTTCAATGAAAACAAAAATAAATTATGTCAAAAAGCCAAATTGGATATAATTCCACACCAAACATAAAAAAGGGGGTGGACAAAAGTATTGGCACTGTGTGAATAATCCTGTGATGCTTCTGTAATTTGTGTAATAACAGCGCCTGTAACTTACCTGTGGCACCTAACAGGTGCTGGCAATAATAAATCACACTTGCAGCAGGTGACATGGAGTAAAGTTGCCTCAGCCTCTGTCCTGTGTCCTTGTGTTACCACATTGAGCATGGAGAAAAGAAAGAAGACCAAAGAACTGTCTGAGGACTTGAGACTCCAAATTGTGAGGAAGCATGAGGAATCTCAAGGCTACAAGTCCATCTCCAAAGACCTGAAAGCTCCTGCGTCTACGGTGCGCAGTGCCATCAAGAAGTGTAAAGCCCATGGCACTGCGGCTAACCTCCCTAGATGTGGAAGGAAAAGAAAAACGGACGAGAGATTTCAACGCAAGATTGTGCGGATGGTGGATAAAGAACCTCGACTAACATCCAAACAAGTTCAAGCTGCCCTGCAGTCCGAGGGTACAACAGTGTCACCCCGTAAGAAACTGAGTATTCTCTGACAGAATTGCAGGGGTGCCAATACTTTTGGCCAGCACTGTAAGTATAAATTTGTGTTCAGAGACTGAAGCCTCCACTAGATGGAGCTCATGCATATAGATTTATATGGACCTGTATGTAGTGAGCTCCCCCTTGTGGTGGTTATATAAATCAACTATGCTAGTTTAGCAGTGCAACATTTTTTTGTAACTCAGGATCAGTAATGTATGTACACAGTGACTGCACCAGCAGAATAGTGAGTGCAGCTCTGGAGTATAATACAGGAGGTAAGTCAGGATCAGTAATGTATGTACACAGTGACTGCACCAGCAGAATAGTGAGTGCAGCTCTGGAGTATAATACAGGAGGTAACTCAGGATCAGTAATGTATGTACGTACACACTGACTGCACCAGCAGAATAGTGAGTGCAGCTCTGGGGTATAATACAGGATGTAACTCAGGATCAGTAATGTAATGTATGTACACAGTGACTGCACCAGCAGAATAGTGAGTGCAGCTCTGGAGTATAATACAGGAGGTGACTCAGGATCAGTAATGTATGTACACAGTGACTGAACCAGCAGAATAGTGAGTGCAGCTCTGGAGTATAATACAGGAGGTAACTCAGGATCAGTAATGTATGTACACAGTGACTGCACCAGCAGAATAGTGAGTGCAGCTCTGGAGTATAATACAGGATGTAACTCGGGATCAGTACAGGATCAGTAATGTAATTTATGTACACAGTGACTGCACCATCAGAATAGTGAGTGCAGCTCTGGAGTATAATACAGACTGTAACTCAGGATAAGTACAGATGTACTGTATGTACACAGTGACTGCACCAGCAGAATAGTGAGTGCAGCTCTGGAGTATAATACAGGAGGTAAGTCAGGATCAGTAATGTATGTACACAGTGACTGCACCAGCAGAATAGTGAGTGCAGCTCTGGAGTATAATACAGGAGGTAATTCAGGATCAGTAATGTAATGTATGTACACAGTGACTGCACCAGCAGAATAGTGAGTGCAGCTCTGGAGTATAATACAGGAGGTAACTCAGGATCAGTAATGTATGTACACAGTGACTGCACCAGCAGAATAGTGAGTGCAGCTCTGGAGTATAATACAGGAGGTAACTCAGGATCAGTAATGTAGTGTATGCACACAGTGACTGCACCAGCAGAATAGTGAGTGCAGCTCTGGAGTATAGTCACCTACAGAGATTGGACAAAATAATGGAAACACCTGGAAACATCAACAAAAGTTAGGTTAATATGGTGTAAGTCCACCTTTTGCGGCGATTACAGCCTCAATTCTCCGAGGTATGGATTCATACAAGGTGTAAATTGTTTCCAAAGTAATTTTAGCCCATTCTGCAGTCACAACACCCTCCAGTTCTTTGAGGGACGATGGTGGCGGAAATCGACGTCTAACTTGAATCTCTAAAATCAACCATAAATGCTCAATAATGTTGAGGTCTGGGGATTGTGGGGCCGGATGAGATGCTCACCTTCATTAGAATGTTCGTCGTGCCATGCTGTAACGATTCTAGCTGTATGTATTGGTGCATTATCATCCTGAATAATGGCGTTCCCCTCCGGGAACAGAGCTTGAACCATGGAATGCACTTGGTCGCCCAAAATGCCTAAATAATTTTGGCTGTTAATTCTTCAATGAAGGGATATCATTGGCCCGGAGGATCTCCATGAAATAGCACCCCAGATCATCACAGAACCTCCGCCATGTTTTACGGTTGGGAGAAGGTAGTCTGGATGGACTGCTTTCGGCTGTCTCCAAACGTACACTCGGCCGGAGGTCAGAAAAAGGGTAAACGATGATTCGTCTGAGATATCACATGTTTCTGTGACGCCCTGGACTAGTCGGGTCGTCCCAGGTAGTTACACACACTCCACCCCCTCCCCGACTAGGTGACAGCAGCCAACCTAGGAACCCTTGTCACCACCCTCCAGGGTTTGATGTCCACACCAGGGGGGCGGAGCCAGGCGGTTGACTCCGCCCACCGAGGAGTTCACAGGCCTGGAGGCGGGAAAACGGACACACAAGTGGTAGTGCAGAGTAGAGAGAAGTCAAGTTCAAGGGCAGACCTGTGACCAGGCCTGCCAACAGACTACCCCGGTGGCTGGGTCGGAGCCCAGTCACCTTTGGCAAGGAGGCAGACGGTGGTGGCCGCCTGCAGGAGCTGGGATTACAGCCGGTGGAACCGTAGGGACCGGGGTCGGGCGGTGGCCCGCCGGTACCGAACCGGGGAACCGATTGGAAACCAGAGCACCAGGAGGGGAACTCAGACCCAGTACAAAGCCCTGAACCGACAGGGCCGAGTCAAATCAACTGATTGCGGACTGGACTTTAGGACCTATCCCACAGAAAACCCGTTAGAAGACAACAGCCCAAGCATACAGGGAAAGGCCACCGCCAAGGCATAGAGACCCAAAGGGCCAGCGTGTGCGGGCAAACGGGCTCTTACGGCATATACAAGTCGGGGAGCGGACTACCGTTGCTTAAGCATAGGAGTCAAGCATTCATACACAGAGGTGCAGGAGAAAGGCGGAAACCACCAACCCGTTCAGGGAGAAGCTGCAGCCGGCTGCGGGCCCCGTTCATCATCCCATTTGGTTTACCAGAGACTCCAGTGTATTGTGTCATAGTGAGTACACCAATGCCTTCGGGCCACGCACCGCACTGCACCACATCAGTACCCAGCACGCACCTGCTCCCACGCCTCGGCACCTCCATCGGGCGACCGGGACCATTGCTCCCCTACCAACGGAGGGGTCAAAACCAAGCTGCGCAACACTGTACCTGGGAGGCCTAGTCAACGGCAGCGGTGGTGTCCATCCATTCACCACAAGCCGTGGGTGGCGTCACGAACTTACATCCCAAACCAAACCACCGCGGCCCCGGCCGTGGAACTCCCCACCAAAGTCCCTACGTGTAGCGCCAAGCCCCTAGCAGAGCGACGTGACCCCCGGGTCCGTGAGAGGCTCGAGCCACCACCAACCGTACGAGCACGGATCCGAGCGGCTCGGCGGTACATTTCCACTGCTCGAGGGACCAATTCTGGAGGTTTCTACATTACGCTAAACGCTTGGACACATTTGTCATTGAGAGCAGCGGTTTTCTAATTGCAGCTCTTCCGTGGATCCAGATTTGTGCAGCTCCTGATTAACAGTTTTCGTGGAAACTGGGTTGTGTAGGTGTTCATTGAGCTCAGCAGTGATTTCCAGAGCCGTGGTCTTGCGATGCTCTCACAATTCGCTTTAGAGTCCGACGGTCTCTCTCAGTCCACTTCGACTTTCGGCCGGATCTGTGCTTTGCTGCGGACGTTTTCCCTTCTCTTTCAGACGCAGTCATTACTTTGGTGACATTACCTCCTGACGCGCCAAGTGTCGCGGGCGGAGGAGGGGACGCTGCGCTCACCCACTGCTCGGGTCCGGCTGCTCCTGCTCGGTGGTGGCTCGAGCGATGGGCCGGATCCCGGGGACTCGAGCGGCGTTCCTCGCCCGTGAGTGAAAGGGGGGTGGTTTGGTTTAGGGATATTGTCCGTGACGCCACCCATGGTTGTGGTGAGGTTGTGACACCACCGCTGCTCTGGACGGGGATCCCGGGAGCGGTGACAGGGAGCAGCTTGTATGTTAGTTCTCCCCTCCGTGGGTAGGGGGTTGGTTGTCCCAGGGCCCGGTGAGGGGTAGGGATGGATGGCAGGTGGGTTACGGGGCCTGGTGAGGTGCAGGGTCGCGGGGGCAGCGCTGTGCCGCACGGCACGGTGGTACTCACTCAGCCAATGACGAATGCAAAGTCTCCGGTAAAACAAACGGCTGGATGGACGGGTCCCACAGACGGCTGCGGTGTTTCTCCTCCCGGCAGGTTGATGGTGACTGCCTTTCCCTGCACCTGTAGAATGTTTCTGGTTCTGGTGGCTTCCCACCGGTAACCCGCTCCCCAGCTTGGATGGTTGCTGAGGGAGCCCCTTTTGCCCGCAGGCTCTGGCCCTGGGAACTGTAGCCTTGGCGGTGACTGTATTTCCCTTTACGGTGTGAGCTGTTGCCTTCAATCGGGTCTTGACTGCTGGGAAACCCCAGAGGTTCCCTTCGCTAACGGATTTGACCAGTTTTACGGCGACTCCTAGCCTGGTTGGGGTTCATAAGCCCTGCCGGATGGTGCTGGCTTCTCTTTACTCTCCGAACCGGTACCGCCGGGCCACCGCCCGTCCACGGTCCATACGGTTTGCTCCAATCAACCTCTCCTGCAGACGGTCACCACCGTCTGCCAACCTTGCTGTACCGTCCGGGCCACACACCCGGACGCCGTCAGACTGCTTCGCTACCACTCCACTTCCTTCCACTTCAAAACTCCTCTGAAAACTAACTCCCTTTCCCGCCTCCAGGGCTGTGAACTCCTCGGTGGGCGGAGCCAACCGCCTGGCCCACCCCCTGGTGTGGACATCCGCCCCTGGAGGAAGGGAACAAGGATTTTGTTTTTGGCTTTGGTGTGCCTAACCGGGGTGTGGGGTGTGTTGGTGTAGTTCTGTGACGACCTGGCTTGTCCATGGCACCACACAAGCATTCGGGCACTTTCTGGTACACCAGCGCCTGCCATACGAGCACGTGCAATTTGCCCTCTTTGAAAATCCGAGAGGTCTGCCATTGTATCAGGTTCTCATCAATGTTCTTACAATTCTGCAAAACAAACAGTTAATTTACACACACATCACATAACACAAATAATCAACTACAAAACAGTAACGTGTCACGGTTTGCATGTTTATAACATGTTCGAAGATTATGATGCCAAAACGTGAGGTGTTTCCGTTATTTTGTCCATCCCCTGTATCAGCTTGCTGTCTGCAGGGCTTGTATTGTGCAGTGTCTCTCTACGCCTGTAGGTGGCAGTGCGGATCTGTGGCCTCTCTCCTCGGTGTCTCCCCTGTTGCTGACCCTCAGCAGACGCTCTCCCCCCGGCCCCCGGCACTGATCGCTTCTTACCGCCGATCGCTCTCATGTTGCATCTGAAATCCACGCAATCGTCTTAGACACCCTAGTAAATAGCCCCTATTTTTAGTGATAGAGCCGGCATTGCCATGGAAACGCGTCGGGTCAGTAATCCATAATGACAGAATTGAGATCAATCTATATAATCCATGGGTCTAATCCATCGCTGTTTTCCCGCTGCAGACATATGTGCTGTAAGCCGGCGATGGCCGCTGTCCCCGGAGGAGGTGAAGGGCACAAGAGAAGAGGTGAGGAGGAGATGAAGACGCCGCACAAGCCCCGGGACCGGACGCCATCACTCCCCCGTGTCCGGGGGTCCCCACTGTGACTCCACAGGGCCCCTCCATAGTCATGGAGAGGTTTACAACTTTCTCATGTACTTTGTCAGAATTCCTTCAAGATCTCTGCTTGCTGTCAGTCAGTGTAGATCCTTGCTGTCAGTCAGTGTATCCATTCAGCGGAGCCCACCCTATGTGTGCTATGTCAGGGGCAGAACTACAACTCCCAGCATGCCTTGTCAGCCACACGATCTGAGGACCTGCTGGGAGTTGTAGTTCCACAGCAGATGGAGTACCAGACCCTTGTAGTACTTGCACATGAGATGCCTCTAGGGGGCTCTGTGCATGAAATGATGTATAATTACACCATGTTGGGGTGGAGGGGGTTCAGAAACAGAGAAACGTCCCGATTCTTCCAGTGTGAACTGGGTCAGGAAGGGATTGTATCAACAAGGAGTGTTTCCATCCACTGACAGCAAGCAGCGGTCACCGGCTGCACCTCCAGAGGAGACTGTGGTGCTCACTATATCCTGCAAGCCCTGAATACTGCAATATAGAGACGGAACCATCAAAAGATCAAAGACTGAAGATTCCTAGGAAAAGTATAAAATCAAGGAAAAAATACACTAAAAAACTATAAAACAATAGAGTAAAAAATACAATAAACTATAAAACAATAGAGTAAAAAATACAATAAAAAAACTATATGTAAAAATACAATAAAAATAAACCTATAAAACTATAGAGTAATAAATAGAGAAAACTATAAAACAATAGAGTAAAAAATACAATAAAAAAACTATAGGTAAAAATACAATAAAAATAAACCTATAAAACTATAGAGTAATAAATAGAGAAAACTATAAAACAATAGAGTAAAAATACAATAAAAAAACTATAGGTAAACATACAATAAAAATAAACCTATAAAACTATAGAGTAATAAATAGAGAAAACTATAAAACAATAGAGTAAAAAATACAATAAAAAAACTATAGGTAAAAATACAATAAAAATAAACCTATAAAACTATAGAGTAAAAAATACAATAAAAAAACTATAGGTTAAAATACAATAAAAAGTAAACCTATAAAACAATAGAGTAAAAATACAATTAAAAAAAACCCTATAAAACAATAGAATAAAAATACAATAAAAAAACTATAGCTAAAAATACAATAAAAACTATAACTCAATAGAGTAAAAATACAATAAACCCCCCCCCCCCCGAAAACAAGTGTTCAAAATACAATAAAAAAAACCTATAAAACAATACAGTAAAAATACAATTAAAAAAACACAAAATGAGGTAAAAATACAATAAAAAAACCTATAAAACAAAAGTCAAAATACAATAAAAACAACTATAAAACAATAGAGTTAAAAATACAATAAAAAACTATAAAGCAAGAGTTAAAAATATAACTAAAAAAACTTATAAATTAGCTTCAAATACCTTTAAAACAATAGAGTTAAAAATTACAATAAAAAACCTATAAAACAATAAAGTAAAAAATACAATAAAAAACCTTAAAAATACAATAAAAAACCCAATAAAACAATAGAATTAAAAATACAATAAAATAAACTATAAAACAGTTAAAAATACAATAAAAACACTATAAAGGAATTGAGTTAAAAATACAATAAAAAATATAAAACTAGAGTTAAAAATACAATTTTAAAAAAACCTTTAAAACAATAGAGTAAAAATTTCATTAAAAAACCTATAAAACAATAGTTAAAAATACAATAAATAATAATAATAATAAGTTTTATTTCTATGCTGCCAACATATTCCAGAGTGCTTTACAATTCAGAGGGGACATGTACAGACAATATGAGACAACACAAAATAGCAAAATTCAGATACCAGGAGGAGTGAGGGCCCTGCTCGGAAGCCACAGTCTATGAGGAAATAGGGGAGGCACAAAAGGTGAATGGGGGGGAGAAAAGCTTGTCATATATGGACCAGCCATCGATTTAATAGGGGATTCAAAACCAGCTGCGTGGACCGGTCACCAGCCAGAATTTATACATAGAGTGTAACAAAGTGCATGAAGAGGAAGGAACCAGAAGATCCAGGGGACAGGAATGGAAGAAAATGTTATGAAGGGCAGAAAGGGTCCAGATTAGATCAGGGCTGTGAGGTGATAGACTAGTCTAAAGAAATGCGTTTTTAGGGCCCACTTAAAGGTGTGAATGTTGGGGATTAATCGGATTGTTCTTAAAATAATAAATAAGAATAATAAAAAACTATAAAACAAGAGTTAAAAATATAATTAAAAAACCTATAAATTAGTTGAAAATGCAATAAAAAAAAATAAAAAAAAAGAGTTAAAAATACAATAAAAAAAAAACCTATAAAACAATAGAGTAAAACATACAATAAAAAACAATAGTTAAAAATACAATAAAACAATACAGTTAAAAATAAGAAAAAACCTTTAAAACAATAAACTTAAAAATCCCCCCAAAACACCTTAAAAAATACAGTTTAAAATCCAATAAAAGAATAAAACTATAAAGTTAAAAAATAAAAAACCTTTAAAACAATACAGTTAAAAATACAATAAAAACTATAAAACAATACAGTTAAAAATACAATAAAAAACAATACAGTTAAGAAATAATTTTTTTTTAAAAAAAATAGTTAAAAATCTCCCCAAATACCATGAAACAATACAGTTAAAAATCCAATTAAAAAACCTTTAAAATAATACAGTTAAAAATTCCAATAAAAAAACCTTTACAAGAATACAGTTAAAAATCCAATAAAAATAAACCTTTACAAGAATACAATTAAAAATCCAATAAAAAAAAATAAAACAATACAGTTAAACACTTTAGAACAATAGAATTAATAATTCAAAAAATAATATTAATAAAATAAATAAAAACAAACATTTGCATAATCTTAAATAATAATTATGCATTGAACCGATATATATATATATATATATATATATACAATTAATTTATGTTTTATAGTTGCTGCAACTACCCCCATAAATTAAATCAAAATGACGCATGTAACCCCAAAATAGTCTGTAGGAAAACTACAGCTGAGCATAAACAAAGAAAAAACTCGCCACCCGACTCCATTTCTAGAAAAATAAAAGAGTTAGTTAGAAAATGGTGAAATAAATACAAATTTTTCTTTTACAATTTCTGTTTTTGTTTTTTTACCACAAAAAAAGAAAAAAAAAACCTGTACACGTTTGGGGTCTCTGGACTCGCTCTGATCGGCTGGATCAGGATCCCTGGCAATTTCTAAAACCGATGAATGCGGCAATAATAATAATAATAATAATAATTAATAATAATCTTTATTTATATAGCGCCAACATATTCCGCAGCGCTTTACAATTCAGGAGGATCATATACAAGCTGGCAAAAACAAAACCCAAAAAGAAAAAGTGGAATTACTTTTTATTTATTTTTTTCCCATTTAATCCCACTTGGAATTATTATTTTTTTTTTCAGTGCAGTATAAGATACAGTGAATGGTTTAACTCAAAACTACAACTTGTCCCTCCGAAAGCCCAAGCGATTCCGAGGTGGGGGGAGGAGATGACTCTTAGTTATAAAGGGAGGAACAAACCGAAAGTATGAAAAATGTTACATTTACCTAGTTAGGAATTAATGTCAGCGTTACATCTGCAGCGACACCGTCCCCTCATTGTTCTACTGAGCCTCAGGACATGAATAAAGAATAAGAAGGTTTCCATTCACTGACATCAAGTGTTGGTCTTAAAATAAATTGTAAGATTTGATTATTAGAACCGCGAGGGAGGGGCCCAAGCATTGTGGTCAGACAAATGGTGACTATGGGGCCCCTCTATGGTGCTGATTATGGGGCCCCACTGTGGTGCTGACTATGGGGCCCCTCTATGGTGCTGATTATGGGGCCCCTCTGTGGTGCTGACTATGGGGCCCCTCTGTGGTGCTGACTATGGGGCCCCTCTGTGGTGCTGACTATGGGGCCCCTCTATGGTGCTGATTATGGGGCCCCTCTGTGGTGCTGACTATGGGGCCCCTCTGTGGTGCTGACTATGGGGCCCCTCTGTGGTGCTGACTATGGGGCCCCCCTATTGTGCTGACTATGGGGCCCCTCTATAGTGCTGACTATGGGGCCCCTCTATGGTGCTGACTATGGGGCCCCTCTGTGGTGCTCACTCTGGGGCCCCTCTGTGGCGCTGACTATGGAGCCTCTCTATGGTGCTGACTATGGGGTCTCTCTATGGTGCTGACTATGGGGTCTCTCTATGGTGCTGACTATGGGGTCTCTCTATGGTGAGGACTATGAGGGTCCCTCTACCGTGCTGATTATGGGGTCCCTCTATGGCGCTAACTATGGAGCCCCTCTATGGTGCTGACTTTGTGGCACCTCTATGGTGCTGACTATTGAGTTCCTCTATGGTGCTGACTTTGGACCCTTCTGTTGATGACTATGGGGCCCCTTTGTTGATGACTATGAGGCCCATCTATGGTGCTAACTGTGGGGCCCCTCTATGGTGCTCACTATGGGGCCCCACTGTGGTCTTGACTATGGGGCCCCTCTATGGTGCTGATTATGGGGCTCCTCTGTGGTGCTATGGGGCTACTCTGTGGTGCTGACTATGGGGCCCCTCTGTGGTGTTGACTATGGGGCCCCTCTGTGGTGCTGACTATGGGGCCCCTCTGTGGCGCTCACTATGGGGCCCCTCTGTGGCGCTCACTATGGGGCCCCTCTGTGGCGCTCACTATGGGGCCCCTCTGTGGCGCTCACTATGGGTCCCCTCTGTGGTGCTCACTATGGGGTTTCTCTATGGTGCTGACTACGGGGCCCCTCTATGGTGCTGATTATGGGGCCCCTCTACGGTGCTGATAATGGGGCCCCTCTGTGGTGCTGACTATGGGATCCCTCTGTGGTGCTGACTATGAGGGCCCCTCTATGGTGCTGACTATGGGGCCCCTCTATGGTGCTGACTATGGGGCCCCTCTATGATGCTGATTATGGGGCCCCTCTATGGTGCTGACTATGGGGGCCCCTCTATGGTGCTGATTAAGGGGCCCCTCTATGGTGCTGATTATGGGGCCCCTCTATGGTGCTGATTATGGGGCCCCTCTATGGTGCTGACTATGGGGGACCCTCTATGGTGCTGATTATGGGGGCCCCTCTATGGTGCTGACTATGGGGCCCCTCTATGATGCTGATTATGGGGCCCCCCTATGGTGCTGATTATGGGGCCCCTCTATGATGCTGACTATGGGGGCCCCTCTATGGTGCTGATTATGGGGCCCCTCTATGGTGCTGATTATGGGGCCCATCTATGATGCTGATTATGGGGCCCCCCTATGGTGCTGATTATGGGGCCCCTCTATGGTGCTGATTATGGGGCCCCTCTATGGTGTTGACTATAAGGGCCCCTCTATGGTGCTGACTATGGGGCCCCTCTATGGTGCTGACTATGGGGCCCCTCTATGGTGCTGACTATGGGGCCCCTCTATGGTGCTGACTATGGCGCCCCTCTATGGTGCTGATTATGGGGCCCCTCTATGGTGCTGATTATGGGGCCCCTCTATGGTGCAATGGGGCCCCTCTATGGTGCTGATTATGGGGCCCCTCTATGGTGCTGATTATGGGGGCCCCTCTATGGTGCTGACTATGGGGCCCCTCTATGGTGCTGATTATGGGGCCCCTCTATGGTGCTGATTATGGGGCCCCTCTATGGTGCTGATTACGGGGCCCCTCTATGATGCTGATTATGGGGCCCCTCTATGGTGCTGATTATGGGGCCCCTCTATGGTGCTGATTATGGGGCCCCTCTATGGTGCTGACTATGGGGCCCCTCTATGGTGCTGATTATGGGGCCCCTCTATGGTGCTGATTATGGGGGCCCCTCTATGGTGCTGACTATGGGGCCCCTCTATGGTGCTGATTATGGGGCCCCTCTATGGTGCTGATTATGGGGCCCCTCTATGGTGCTGATTACGGGGCCCCTCTATGGTGCTGATTATGGGGCCCCTCTATGGTGCTGACTATGGGGCCCCTCTATGGTGCTGATTATGGGGGCCCTCTATGGTGCTGATTATGGGGGCCCCTCTATGGTGCTGATTATGGGGCCCCTCTATGGTGCTGATTATGGGGGCCCCTCTATGGTGCTGATTATGGGGCCCCTCTATGGTGCTGATTATGGGGCCCCTCTATGGTGCTGATTATGGGGCCCCTCTATGGTGCTGATTATGGGGGCCCCTCTATGGTGCTGATTATGGGGCCCCTCTATGGTGCTGATTATGGGGCCCCTCTATGGTGCTGATTATGGGGTCCCCCTATGGTGCTGATTATGGGGCCCCTCTATGGTGCTGACTATGGGGCCCCTCTATGGTGCTGATTATGGGGGCCCCTCTATGGTGCTGATTATGGGGCCCCTCTATGGTGCTGATTATGGGGCCCCTCTATGGTGCTGATTATGGGGGCCCCTCTATGGTGCTGATTATGGGGCCCCTCTATGGTGCTGATTATGGGGGCCCTCTATGGTGCTGATTATGGGGGCCCCTCTATGGTGCTGATTATGGGGCCCCTCTATGGTGCTGATTATGGGGGCCCCTCTATGGTGCTGATTATGGGGCCCCTCTATGGTGCTGATTATGGGGGCCCCTCTATGGTGCTGATTATGGGGCCCCTCTATGGTGCTGATTATGGGGCCCCTCTATGGTGCTGATTATGGGGCCCCTCTATGGTGCTGATTATGGGGGCCCCTCTATGGTGCTGATTATGGGGCCCCTCTATGGTGCTGATTATGGGGCCCCTCTATGGTGCTGATTATGGGGTCCCCCTATGGTGCTGATTATGGGGCCCCTCTATGGTGCTGACTATGGGGCCCCTCTATGGTGCTGATTATGGGGGCCCCTCTATGGTGCTGATTATGGGGCCCCTCTATGGTGCTGATTATGGGGCCCCTCTATGGTGCTGATTATGGGGGCCCCTCTATGGTGCTGATTATGGGGCCCCTCTATGGTGCTGATTATGGGGGCCCTCTATGGTGCTGATTATGGGGCCCCTCTATGGTGCTGATTATGGGGCTCCTCTATGATGCTGATTATGGGGCCCCTCTATGGTGCTGATTATGGGGCCCCTCTATGGTGCTGATTATGGGGGCCCTCTATGGTGCTGATTATGGGGCCCCTCTATGGTGCTGATTATGGGGCTCCTCTATGATGCTGATTATGGGGGCCCCTCTATGGTGCTGACTATGGGGGCCCCTCTATGATGCTGATTATGGGGCCCCTTTCCTCCGTACACACCACTTCCTCTGCACGGGATGTTATTACACAGCAATAATAACAATATGTGAAGGTAAAACATTAATCTGCAGCGGGACCCAGCGCAGCGCTCGAGCGCCCGGAGAAAAAACATGTTTATCCCTCCATCTTCCTGGAGTTCAAGGTTGTGTACTCCGTAACTGGGGGCAATGATTAACTAATTAGAGAGGCTTTTAATGCAATAAATCGGTGACCAGGACGATGGCAGGACGCGCCTCCGATCACCAATAGCTCTGCGCTTCCCTCCTTATCACCAGGACATCATGTGCTGACCTGCAGCTCACCTGGGAGCATCCCCGCACCTTACCTGGAAAAGCTGAGGACACGGAAACATGAACTAATGCCGAGCGAGGAGATCTGCAGCTTTCTATTATACTTGTGCTTCCATTTCTGAGCATCATTCAGGTCTCTGCTACTATTGTATCCTGTGCAGGCAACGCTCTGTGAGCTAAAGACACAAGTAACACAAAACATTCCTTCCATATAGTTTGATACAATGTATCAGTCTGGAATTTAGGATTAGTGATGGGCGAACGGAACTGTTCCAGACGCCTAGTGTCCGTGCACGAACTCCAAAGACGGAACTCAGGGAAGTCCGTGTGACTGTTCGGAAGCGAAAAAGGATCTAAAATGGGGATTAAAGCAGGACTATTATATTTACAGAATTTCTGTGCGGCTGTCACACTGCTTCCGGGTTAGATCATTAAATCTTATGAATATTCACTGCTTTCCCCTACCACCCTCTGGGACAGCGTCTCTGATTGGTTGCAGTCAGACTGCCAGTGTCTCTGATTGGTTGCAGTCAGACTGCCAGTGTCTCTGATTGGTTGCAGTCAGACTGCCAGTGTCTCTGATTGGTTGCAGTCAGACTGCCAGTGTCTCTGATTGGTTGCAGTCAGACTGCCAGTGTCTCTGATTGGTTGCCCTCACACTAGCTGTCTGGGTCCCTGAAGTGGAGTATAAAATGAAGTAAATAATTGGAAAAAATGGCATAGGGTCCCCTATATTTTGATACCCAGCGCAGGTAAAGCAGATAGCTGGAGGCTGCAGCCCCCCGCTGTGTGCTTATCTTGGTTGTGTAACAAAATACCAGGGACCCAAAGTGTTTTGGGTATTTTTTTTTGTTGTTGTTGTTTTTTTTTAATATTTAAATAATTAAAAAAAACTAGCGTTTTTTACCCAATTTTGATACCCAGCCAAGATAAAGTGGATAGCTGGAGGCTGGTATTTTCAGGCTGGGGAGGCCCATGGTAATTGAGCTCCCCAGCCTAAAAATAGCAGCCTGCAGTCACCCAGAAATGACACATCTCTATTTATGATACAATTGTATCCTGTGCAGGCAATCCTCTGTGAGCTAAAGAGACAAGTAACACAAAACATTCCTCTCCGAGTAGTTTGATACAATGTATCAGTCTGCTGTTTAGGATATAATTGTAATCTGGGCAGAACAATGAAAAGTGTAAAATTAGTACAAAAATTATTTCCATTCACTGACAACAAGCAGTTTGTAAAAAATGGAGAAAAAAAGAATTGTGTCACCATTTTCATTTTAAATGGGAGCATCCTTCTATAAAAACGAACCTGCTGGGGAATAATACCGCACTATATAGGTTCAGAAATAACACTGATAACAGAGAACAGATTTGATTCAACTGTTTTATAACCAGCTTCTCCCTGGCCTGAAATGGCTGATAACAGGGAACAGTAAACTGAATTCTGGGGACAGACAAGACGGCAAGTGTACTCTCCCTTTAAGATATAAACTCCGATAGTCATGCCGAGTATAAAGTGTGACTACTATATTTCTTCTTGACACGTAATCTTCACATGTTTCAATGGGAAGATAACTAATTTGTCAGAGATTACATAAAAATACAGAAGACACAAAGAAATCGTTATATTATAGGAGTATAATCGTCATCATCCGTGGGCCACAGAATCGAGAGGGAGCATTACATCTCCCACCTCCACATTTTTAGACTTTTTCCCTAGAGAACATGTGTGGACTGTCATTCGGCAATCCATGTTCATTATAGGTGCACAGGTGTAGATGTGGGACATGCATAAGATGACCTAGTCGCCTCGACACAGCCAGAGAACTAATTATTCCTACAGAGAGAAATACAGGAGAGGCTAATCTGCCTCGGAGAAGTCCTCAAAGATATAGATAGCCCCCCACATATAAAGATTACGGTGATGTAGGAACACAATACACAGGTAGAAAACAGATTCAGCAAAAATGAGGCCCAAACTATCTAAATAGGAAAGGACAGAAAAGAGCACAGTCTGCAGCCGTGCAATACCCTAGAAAAAGAACCAACACACCTGATATGGAAAAATACTGAGCCCATATGGCCTCTCCCCCACTATATCAGTACTCTAATGTTACTGGGATCCAAACAAAACACTAATATAGTGGAGGGACTAAAATTAGTACCAAGCACGACAAAACAAAATACATAGCAGAATATGGAGCAAGATACACAGACATTCCCAGCAGGGAATGATCCAACTCCACCCAGAACTCCACATAGGCAAAATAGGAAATAAGCCTTAGTACCTAAACAGAAAAACAACCAGAAGGTGGAAACCACCAGCAGAGGTACAAAGACCAAACTTATCTGAAAGGAGTTCTGGTAGACACAGAAGGAAGGGCTGGCTTCTGAATGTCCTTAGCACACAGGAAACAACATTGAGCACCGGCCAGGAACAAGAGAACACTACTCAGTTTTATAGGCCCAGTCAGAACAACCTGATTGCCAATCATCCCCAGCTGTCTGGTTTCTATTCAGCAAGCAGACTTCGCTACCAGCACTGACCACAAGAGGGAGCCCCAAACTGGAACCTAGTCCAAATGTATTCACAACAGGCACTCTTTAGTGCCTTTCATGTTTACCCTAATAAATGAAAAAGATGATCTGGGGTCCTCCTTATTTTTGATAACCAGCGCAGGTAAAGTCGACAGCTTGGGCTGGTATCAGGATGGGAAGGTCCAATGTTATTGGGCCCTCCCGGCCTAAAAAGAGCAGCCTGCAGCTGCCCCAGAAGTGGTGCATCCATTAGACGCTCCAATTCTGGCGCTTCATCTCTACTTATCCTGTTGCCCTGGTACAGTGGCAAATGGGTCATATATGGGGTTGATGTCAGCTGGGAAATGACAGGGGATAGCATGGAGGAATGTCTATTCAAATAAACAATTTTTTTCTGTGTGTAATTTGTTTTTTTTTTTTATCACTGGGTTAGTAATTGGGGTGTCTGATAGACGTCTCTCCTTTACTAACCACAGGGCTTGATGCTGGCTGACATTGCATAGCTGACTTCAACCCAAAATCTATTACCCTAATTGCCACCACACCAGGGCAATTGAGAAGAGCCATGTAAAGCACCAGAATTGGAGCATCTAATGGATACGCCACTTCTGGAGCGGCTGCGGGCAGCTATTGGTAGGCTGGGAAGGGCCAAATAACCATGGACCTTCCCTGTCTGATAATGCCAGCCCCCAGCTGTCTGCTTTACCTTGGCTGCTTATCAAGAATAGGAGAGACCCATGTCATTTTTTAAAATAAATTATTTATTTAGCTCTCAGTCAGATATGCGTCCAGGCATCTTCCTCATGCGGTTTCTATCCATTACAGCGATTTTCCTGTCCCCCTCAGCCCTTCTGTTAAGGTCTTCCAGAATAATTCCCATTGAGCCTGTCTGCTCAGTTTAATGTTCGCTCATCACTAGAAGTCAGCTACGTGCAATTTTCTTTTTGGAAAGAAGACAAATCTAATAAAGCAACTTGCAAAGTTTCATAACTTTCCATGCTGAATAAAAAAGTTACAAAATAATGAAAGTTTTGTTACTCTTCAAAGCGATTGTCCTGTGTGTCTAATGCCCTGGATTAGTAGAGGACAGGACAATAGGGAGTTTATTCCCAAAAAGGATTTGATGTAAACTTTTCTGGCTGAAAAATCGACATCAAAAACCTTTGTCTCCATTGTAATACTTTGTAATATAGCGGCGTCTCCACATCCACAGCCGACGACTCATGAGTCCGCGCGCATTCACACACAGCAGCAAGTGCAACTTTCACTACACAACTTTTGAATGCCCTCTGACCTTTTCAGGTGACCTTCTCTATTCTTGTAGATGCTCATGTCAAACCGTTCAATGTTTCAGGACTTTCTGCACAACTTGCCTTTCTCTAACAAGGAGCTTAATGGCCAAAATTCACACCAGATGTTTGATCTATGATCACCCTATAAATGATGGGGTTAATTAGAATTGCCATTTAAACAGTCCTCCTCCTCCTCCTCACGCTGTTCACTTAACAATTGATCAGCAGAACCGCGCCATTGTGAGGCTTCAAGCAGGAGGTTCTCAGACAAAAGTGGCCACTGAGCTTAGAGTGTCACCAGCAGGTTGTACAGAGATACGGAGAGACTGGAAGAGTCACAGGCAGAGAAGTGGATGTTCTCTGGCCCCATCCCACACTGATGACCACTTAATTGTGAACAATGCCCTGCGGCGCCAGATGATGGATGCACACAACCACACAATCCAGGAACATTTTAGGGATCTGAGAGGCAGCAAGTGTCACGTCAAACCACTGAAAACAGTTTACATCAGTGTTGTCTACGTGCTAGAAAACCTGCCAGGTACCTGACCACCCCACCAGGCAGAGGCGTCATATACGTACCTGATCACCCCAGCAGGAACAGGCGTCATCTGCGTACATAACCACACCACCAAGCACAGGCGTCTACATACCTGATCACACCACCAGGCACAGGCGTCATCTACATACCTAACCACACCACCAGGTACAGGCGTTATCTACGAAGCTGACCACCCCACCAAGCACAGGTGTCATCTACATACCTGACCAAACCACCAGGCACAGGTGTCATCTACGAAGCTGACCACATCTCCAGGCAAAGCTGTCATCTACGTACCTGACCACACCACCAGGCACAGGCACCATCTACGTACCTGAGCACACCACCAGGCACAGGTGTCATCTACGTACTTGACCACCCCACCAAGGATTGGTGTCATCTACGTACCTGACTGCACCACCAGGCACAGGTGTCTACGTACCTGACCACACCACCAGGCACAGGCGTCATCTGCGTAACTGACTGCACCACCAGGCACAGCCGTCATCTACATATCTGACCACCCCACCAAGCACAGGTGTCATCTACATACCTGACCACACAACCGGGCACAGGCGTCATCTACGTACCTGACCACACCACCGGGCACAGGTGTCATCTACGTATCTGACCACACCACCAAGCACAGGTGTCATCTACATGCCTGATCACACCACCAGGCACAGGCATCATCTAGGTACCTGACCACACCACCGGGCACAGGCGTCATCTGCGTACCTGACCACACCACCAGGCATAGGCGTCATCTATGTACCTGACCACACCACCAAGCACAGATGTTGTCTACATACCTGACCACACCACCAGGCACAGGCATCATCTACGTACCTGACCAGGCATAGGCGTCATCTATGTACCTGACCACACCACCAAGCACAGATGTTGTCTACATACCTGACCACACCACCAGGCACAGGCATCATCTACGTACCTGATCACACCACCAGGCATAGGCGTCATCTATGTACCTGACCACACCACCAAGCACAGATGTTGTCTACATACCTGACCACACCACCAGGCACAGGCATCATCTACGTACCTGATCACACCACCAGGCATAGGCGTCATCTATGTACCTGACCACACCACCAGGCATAGGCATCATCTACGTACCTGACCACACCACCAGGCACAGGCGTCATCTACGCTGGACGAGGAACCAGTGGGTGGACCTCAGTGCTGGTCACTGATAAAAGTTGATTCACACTGAGAATAAATTATGTATGCCAACTATGTTGGAGACGTCAAGGAGAGCATTGTGAATCAGCCACTGGTGTCACCAGACGAGACTTTGGTGGTGGTGGTGTTAGTGTGGGCCGGTGTGTCTAGTCAGTACAGAACGGCTCTACACTGTGGGAATGGTACAGTGACAGCCCCTACTACTGGAATAATATCATTAATCCAGTCATTGTGCCTCTGCATGTACAAAACCGGCTTATTGTCATCTTCATGGAGGACAATGCTCCAGCTCATCGAAGTCCCATCATCGGTGAACAGCTGCTGGAGACTGAGGGACCTCAAATGGAGCGGCCGCACTTTCTCCAGACCTGAATCCCATAGAAAACCTATGGGATCAGCGGAGCCGCTGTATAGAGGCCGTAACTCTGTACCCCAGAACCTCAGTGACCAGAGGGCTGCCCTTCAAGGTGTGGTCAAGAGGCTCAGTGCTCCTTGGGTGTGGCCAAGAGGCTCAGTGCACCGCTTCGACCGTTGATTTTGTATGCCCCGCCTCCCTCACTGGTGATTGACAGCCCTAGCTTGCCGGGAGTGAGTACTGTCTGCATGGACAGCTCGGCCAGGCCAGTGTAACATTTATGGGGCACTGTCCATATCATGGGGACACTATAGCAGTTGTTGGGGATCTGGTATTGTTACGGTGACACTGTGGCGGTCAGCTCTATTAGTAGCTCTATGATTGTTATGGAGGCAGGGGTGTTATGTAGACCCCTGCACTATTATGGGGGCGCTGTCTGGGGAGACCTGGTTCTGTTATTTGGGCACTGACTGTGGTTCGGACACTGGGGTCATATGAAGGACAATAGAGACATTGTGGTTGTGATGGGCGCTGAAGTTGGCAGTGTAACACTTATGGGGGCGCTCCCCTATTGGTGGGGAACCAGGCACTGTTCTGGCGACACATGCGCCCCGCGGTCAGTGCTTGTCAGGTGATCGGCCGCCGCTTTGTTTTGCATATGTAACTTATTGAGGGACTGGGGCGGACACCGGGGGAGGGGGATTGTCATGGTTTTAGTGTAACCAGTTTTGGACTAAAACAAAACATTTGACCCTGAAAGATCCCAGGTTCATGGAAAATCAGAGAGGACGGGATTAACCCTGTTACTTCTGGAGCGAAATCTAAACTGAGAGGGACAATAACAGACAATGTTTATACACAATGACTGCACCAGCAGAATAGTGAGTGCAGCTCTGGAGGATAATACAGGAGGTAACTCAGGATCAGTAATGTAATGTCTGTACAGAGTGACTGCACCAGCAGAATAGTGAGTGCCGCTCTGGAGTATAATACAGGAGGTAACTCAGGATCAGTACTGTAATGTATGTACACAGTGACTGCACCAGCAGAATAGTGAGTGCAGCTCTGGAGTATAATACAAGAGGTAACTCAGGATCAGTAATGTAATGTATGTACACAGTGACTGCACCAGCAGAATAGTGAGTGCAGCTCTGGAGTATAATACAAGAGGTAACTCAGGATCAGTAATGTAATGTCTGTACAGAGAGACTGCACCAGCAGAATAGTGAGTGCAGCTCTGGAGTATAATACAGGAGGTAACTCAGGATCAGTAATGTAATGTATGTACACAGTGACTGCACCAGCAGAGTAGTGAGTGCAGCTCTGGAGTATAATACAGGAGGTAACTCAGGATCAGTAATGTAATGTATGTGCACAGTGACTGCACCAGCAGAATAGTGAGTGCAGCTCTGGAGTATAATACTGGAGGTAACTCAGGATCAGTAATGTAATGTATGTACACAGTGACTGCACCAGCAGAATAGTGAGTGCAGCTCTGGAGTATAATACAGGAGGTAACTCAGGATCAGTAATGTATGTACACAGTGACTGCACCAGCAGAATAGTGAGTGCAGCTCTGGAGTATAATGCTGGAGGTAACTCAGGATCAGTAATGTAATGTATGTACACAGTGACTGCACCAGCAGAATAGTGAGTGCAGCTCTGGAGTATAATACAGGAGGTAACTCAGGATCAGTAATGTAATGTATGTACACAGTGACTGCACCAGCAGAATAGTGAGTGCAGCTCTGGAGTATAACACAGGATGTAATACAGGATAAGTAATGTAATGTACAGTCATAGCTGAAAGTGTTGGCACCCTTGAAATTGTTCCAGCAAATTAAGTATTTCTCCTAGAACATTACTTCAGTTACACATGTTTTATATCCTTTGTGTGTATTGGAATAGTACAAACAAAAGAGGGAAAAAAGCAAATTAGACATAATTTCACACAAAACTCCCAAAATGGTCTGGACATAATTGTTGTCCCCTCCTCTTAATATTTGGTTGCACCCTTTGCCCTTTGGAATAAATCCCTTCCATCAGTCGCCTCCTGTCCCCGTCCACAGCTTCTTCCTCCTCTCACCTGGAATCTCGGACTCTTTATAATCATCTCCAGGTCTCTCATGTCTGAAGGCGTCTTCTCCTCTCCTTTTCTCTCTTGTTTCTCTTCTCTTCTCTTCTCCCAATCTTCAGATCTCTCCACAGGTGTCAATGGGATTTAGATCCGGACTCATTGCTGCCTCTTCAAAACTCTCCAGCGGTTTGCTTCCATCCATTTCTGGGGCTTCTTGAAGTGTTTGGGGTCATTGTCCTGCTGGAGACTCCTGACCTAGGACTATACTCGGTTTTCTGACACTGGGAGCTAGTTTGCCACCCAAAATCCTTTGCTAATCTTCAGATTTCATGATGTCTTGCACACAGTAGCAAAACAACCCCAAACATCTCTGACCTCCACCATACGTGACTGTAGGTCCTGTGATCTTTACTTTGTAGCCTCATTCCGTTTTCCGTAAACAGTAGAATGCTGCGCTTTACCACAAAGCTCTATTTTGGTCTCATCTGTCCACAAGACGCTTTCTCAGAAGGATTTTGGTTACTCACATACATTTTGGCTTTTTTCTGTCTGTGTCAGCAGTGGGGTCCTCCTGGGTCTCTTCCTTAGTGTTTCATGTCATTCAGCTGTGGACAGATAGTTTGCGCTGACACTGATGCCCCTGAGCTGCAGGACAGCATGAATTTCTTTGCTTATCCACAATCCGGTATATCCTGTGTTACACTCCTTCATCAATTTTTCTCTTCCGTAAACATCCAGGGAGATTAGCTACAGCGCCATGGGTTGTAAACTTCTTGATTATGTTGTGCACCGTGAACAAAGGAGCATCAAGATCTCTGGAGATGGACTGGTAACCTTGAGATTGTTGATATTTTCAACAATTTTGGTTCTCAAGATCTCAGAGCATTTTCTTCTCCTCTTTCTGTTCTCCATGCTTAGTGCGGCACACACAGACACACAATGCACAGATTGTCAACTTCTCCCCTTTTTATCCAGTTTCAAGTGTGACTTTCATATTGCCCACACCTGTTACTTGCCACAGGGGAGTGTGAATTAGCATCACATGCTTGAAACAAAGTTGTTTTGGAAATGTGACAATTTTGTCCTGCCCATTTTTGGGATTTTGTGTGAAATTATCTCCCTTTTGCCTTTTTTTTCTTTCAGTTTTTTTGTGTTGTTCCAATACGCAAAAAAGAAAATAATAATAATAATATATTATCATAAAATATAATTGTCTTATTTTTCATTAATTATATTATATATATTATTATATTATAATATATATATATTTATATTATATATATTTATTTATATTATATTATTTATATATAATATAATATAATATATATTATATTATTTATATTATAATATAAATATATATTATTATATTATAATATTTTTAATTAATTATTTATTATTTATTATAATATTATAATATATTCTTATAAAATAAACATGTGTACAACAAAATGTTTAACTGCAATAATTTTTTTTAGGAGAAATACTTCATATTGTGGAACAACTTCAAGGGTGCCACCACTTGTGGCCGTGACTGTATCTTCACACTTTCTACCTAGATTATTTCTTAGCGAATTTTCTTGTCAATCAATTATTTTTGTATTTTATAGTTGATTAAAACGGCAGATTTGGATCCGAATAAGAACTACATTTTTGGCTTCCATCCACACGGGGTCCTTATAGCCGGAGCATTCACTAATTTCTGCACTGAGGCCACTGGATTTCCGGACCTGTACCCGGGAATCACACCGTACCTACTGATGTTACCACTTTGGTTCCGGGCGCCATTCTTCAGGGACTACATTATGAGTGGTGGTAGGTATTACTGAGGGATCATGAATATTATGTATATAATTAATAAATCTTGGATTTCAACCTCATCAGAGCTAAAAACCGTGATCTCTTCCAGGATTGATCCCATCTGACAAGGACAGCGCTACCTACGTGCTTAAAAAAAACAAAGGTGGAACCGCTGTAGTCATCGCTGTGGGCGGAGCACCGGAATCTCTGGACGCTCGCCCCGGTGCTTTCACCCTATTGCTGAAAAACCGGAAAGGATTTATCAGACTTGCCATCGAAAATGGGTAATTTCATACTATAACTTATTTTTTTTCACATTTACAGTGCCTTGCGAAAGTATTCAGCCCCCTTGAATTTTTCAACCTTTTCCCGCATTTCAGGCTTCAAACATAAAGATAAAAAAAATTTTATGTTATGGTGAAGAATCAACAACAAGTGACACAATTGTGAAGGTGAACGATATTTATTGCTTATTTTAAATTTTTATAAAAAATAAACAACTGAAAATTGCGGCGTGCAATATTATTCATCCCCTTTACTTTCAGTGCAGAAAACTCACTCCAGAAGTTGATTGAGGATCTCTGAATGATCCAATGTTGTCCTAAATGACTGATGATGATAAATATAAGCCCCTGTGTGTAATCAAGTCTCCGTATAAATGCCCCTGCTCTGTGATATTCTCTGGGTTCTGTGTAAAGCGCAGAGAGCATCATGAAGACCAAGGAACACAACAGGCAGGTCCATGATACTGTTGTGGAGAAGTTTAAAGCCGGATTTGGTTACAAAAAGATTTCCAAAACATTAAACATCCCAAGAAGCACTGTGCAAGCGATCATATGGAAATGGAAGGAGAATCATACCACTGCAAATCTACCAAGACCCGGCCTCCATCCAAACTATCATCTCAGACAAGGAAAAGACTGATCAGAGATGCAGCCAAGAGGCCCATGATCCCTCTGGAGGAACTGCAGAGATCTACAGCTGAGGGGGGAAGAGTCTGTCCATAGGACAACAATCAGTCATACACTGCACAAATCTGGCCTTTATGGAAGAGTGGCAAGAAGAAAGCCATTTCTCAAAGACATCCATAAAAAGTGTCGTTTAAAGTTTGCCACAAGCCACCGGGAGACACCAAACATGTGGAAGAAGGTGCTCTGCTCAGAGGAAACCAAAATCAAACTATTTGGGCACAATACCAAACGATATGTTTGGCGTAAAAGCAACACATCGCATCACCCTGAACACACCATCCCCACTGTGAAACATGGTGGTGGCAGCATCATGGTTTGGGCCTGCTTTTCTTCAGCAGGGACAGGGAAGATGGTTAAAATAGATGGGAAGATGAATGGAGCCAAATATAGGACCATTCTTGAAGAAAACCTGTTGGAGTCTGCAAAAGACCTGAGACTGGGACGGAGATTTGTCTTCCAACAAGACAATGATCCCAAACATAAAGCAAAATCTACAATGGAATGGTTCACAAATAAACGTATCCAGGTGTTAGAATGACCAAGTCACAGTCCAGACCTGAACCCAATCGAGAATCTGTGGAAAGAGCTGAAAACTGCTGTTCACAAACGCCTCCATCCAACCTCACTCAGCTCCAGCTGTTTACAAAGGAAGAATGGGCGAGAATTTCAACCTCTCCATGTGCAAAACTGATAGACACAGTCCCCAAGAGACTGCAGCTGTAATCGCAGCAAAAGGGGGTGCTACAAAGTATTAACTTAAAGGGGATAAATAATATTGCACGCCCCAATTTTCAGTTATTTATTTTTTACAAAAATTTAAAATAAGCAATACATTTTGTTCATCTTCACAATTGTGTCCACTTGTTATTGATCCTTCTCCAGAACATTGTGTGTGCTCCCTCAGTCCTGTTCCTGTCCTCCAGTCCTGTTTGTGCCCCACTAGTGCTGTCCATGCCACCACCAGTGCTGTCCGTGCACAGCAGTACTGTCCGAGCCCCAGCTCCTCCTGTGATGTGTATATGCCCCCAGCCCCTCCTGCTGTGGTGTGTATATGTCCCCAGCCCCTCCTCCCCTATATGTGTCTGATCCCCTCCTGTGATGTATATATATGTCCCAGCCCCTCCTGTGATGTGTATATATATATATATATATATATATATATATATATATATATATATATATATATATATATATATATATACAGTGCCTATAAGTAGCATTCAACCCCCTGCAGATTTAGCAGGTTTACACATTCGGAATTAACTTGGCATTGTGACATTTGGACTGTAGATCGGCCTGGAAGTGTGAAATGCACTGCAGCAAAAAAGAATGTTATTTCTTTTTTTTTTTTTTTTTTTAAATTGTGAAAAGTTTATTCAGAGGGTCATTTATTATTCAACCCCTCAAACCACAAGAATTCTGTTTGGTTCCCCTAAAGTATTAAGAAGTATTTCAGGCACAAAGAACAATGAGCTTCACATGTTTGGATTAATTATCTCTTTTTCCAGCCTTTTCTGACTAATTAAGACCCTCTTCCTTAAACTTGTGAACAGCACTCATACTTGGTCAACATGGGAAAGACAAAGGAGCATTCCAAGGCCATCAGAGACAAGATCGTGGAGGGTCACAAGGCTGGCAAGGGGTACAAAACCCTTTCCAAGGAGTTTGGCCTACCTGTCTCCACTGTTGGGAGCATCATCTGGAAGTGGAAGGCTTATGGAACTACTGTTAGCCTTCCACGGCCTGGACAGCCTTTGAAAGTGTCCACCCGTGCCGAGGCCAGACTTGTCCGAAGAGTCAAGGCTAACCCAAGGACAACAAGGAAGGAGCTCCGGGAAGATCTCATGGCAGTGGGGACATTGGTTTCAGTCAATACCATAAGTAACGTACTCCACCGCAATGGTCTCCGTTCCAGACGAGCCCGTAAGGTACCTTTACTTTCAAAGCGTCATGTCAAGGCTCGTCTACAGTTTGCTCATGATCACTTGGAGGACTCTGAGACAGACTGGTTCAAGGTTCTCTGGTCTGATGAGACCAAGATCGAGATCTTTGGTGCCAACCACACACGTGATGTTTGGAGACTGGATGGCACTGCATACGACCCCAAGAATACCATCCCTACAGTCAAGCATGGTGGTGGCAGCATCATGCTGTGGGGCTGTTTCTCAGCCAAGTGGCCTGGCCATCTGGTCCGCATCTGTGTCGCCCTGGACAAGCCAGGGGCCACAGGTAACAACATCACCACACCCCACACTCCCTGTAGGCACATCGAGGTCAAAACATAAAATCCTTGTTGCCTTCCCCAGGGGCTGTTGTCAACACCAGGGGGTGGAGCCAGGCGGTTGGTCTCCACCCACCGAGGAGTTCACAGTCCTGGAGGAGGGAAAACACAGGCAGTCTAGTTTGGACAGTGAAGTGGAAGGAGGAAAGTGTAGCAGTCGAGCAGTCTGAAGTGAAGTCCGGGTGTGTGGCCCGGACAGAGCAGCAAGGTTGGCAGACGGTGGTGACCGTCTGCAGTGGAGGCCGATTGGAGTCTGCCGTAAGGACCGTGGACGGGTGGTGACCCGGCGGTACCGGACTGGCATACAAAGAGAAGCCAGCACCAGTGGCAGGGGCCTTTCGGATCCCGGCAAGGCTTGGAGTCGCCATGAATTTGCCAAATCCGTTAGTGAAGGGGACCTCCGGGTTTCCAAACAGCCAAGTCCTGATAGAAGGCAACCGTCCAACCGTGAAGGGGAGACACCGCCACCGCCAAGGGCAACCGTTTCCCAGGGCCAGCGCCTGCGGGCAAAAAGGGGCTCCTCCGGCCTACATCCAGGTCGGGGAGCGGGTTACCGGTGGGAACCCATCGCAACCAACACTGAACTTAGGTGCAGGGAGAGACAGTCATCACCAACCTACAGGGAAGAAGCAACCGCAGCCGTCTGGGGGACCCGTCCATCCAGCCGTGTGTTTTACCGAGAACTGTGTCATCGTCTCAGGCTGAGTGAGTACCCCCGTGCCGTACGGCACAGCGCTGCCCCTGCGACCCTGCACCTTATCAGGCCCCGCAACCCGCCTGCCATCATCCCTACCTACCCCATCACCGGGCCCCGGGACAACCAACCCCCTACCCACGGAGGGGAGAAATAGCAACTCAGCTGCTCACTGTCACCGCTCCCGGGATCCCCGTCCAGAGCAGCGGTGGTGTCCACACACTCACCACAACCGTGGGTGGCGTCACGGACAATAAATCCCTAAAACCATTCCCCTTTTCACTCACGGGCGAGGAGCGCCGCTCGAGTCCCCGGGATCCGGCCCATCGCTCGAGCCACCGAGCAGCAGCGGCCGCAGCAGCAGCGGCAGCCGGACCCGAGCAGTGGGAGAGCACAGCGTCCCCTCCTCCGCCCGCGACACATCCATGGGAAGATGGATAGCACGGCCTACCTGGAGATTTTGGCCAAGTACCTCCGCTCCTCCATCAAAGATCTTAAGATGGGTCATCATTTCATCTTCCAACAAGACAACGACCCAAAGCACACAGCCAAGAAAACCAAGGCCTGGTTCAAGAGGGAAAAATGAAGGTGTTGCAGTGGCCTAGTAAGTCTCCTGACCTTAACCCAATTGAAAACTTGTGGAAGGAGCTCAAGATTAAAGTCCACATGAGACACCCAAAGAACCTAGATAACTTGGAGAAGATCTGCATGGAGGAGTGGGCCAAGATAACTCCAGAGACCTGTGCCGGCCTGATCAGGTCTTATAAAAGACGATTATTAGCTGTAATTGCAAACAAGGGTTATTCCACAAAATATTAAACCTAGGGGTTGAATAATAATTGACCCACACTTTTATGTTGAAAATGTATTAAAATTTAACTGAGCAACATAACTTGTTGGTTTGTAAGATTTATGCATCTGTTAATAAATCCTGCTCTTGTTTGAAGTTTGCAGGCTCTAACTTATTTGCATCTTATCAAACCTGCTAAATCTGCAGGGGGTTGAATACTACTTGTAGGCACTGTATATATATATATGCCCCCAGCCCCTCCTGTGATATATATATGCCCCCAGCCCCTCCTGTGATGTATGTGCCTTCAGCGCCTCCTACATGATATATATGATTTACCAATCTGTTGACTGTGCTTCAGACCGAGACAAACCTGGAAAAGCAGTTGGGAGAGGCCACATGATCAATATAACCGAACATCACAGCTGCACCAGAGAGAAGCAACTCTAGCCACCACAGTAAGGGTTAATTAATTGACCAAATATATTAGGGTAATTTTCAAGCTGATAATTTTTTGTGGCCCCCTAAGGTTGGTAGAAATTTCCAAATGGCCTCCGGCAGAAAAAAGGTTCCCCACCCCTCATCTAAATAGTGTTCTTCTTCTTCTTTACAGGCATATTGTACTGGTTCATATATATATATATATATATATATATATATATATATATATATATATATATATATATATATATATATATATATACTACATAGGGTTTTTTAATTATTTTTTTATTTAATTACTATGCAGGGTTTTCCCAGGATTCAAACTCAGACCCTCTAGCATGAAAGGCAGCAACATTATTAATGTCACAGGCTGCACTGCTAAATATAGGAGGATTTTGTTGCCTAAAGATCTAAATAGTGTTGTTCTTCTTTACAGGCACATTGTATTGGTTCATAGCTATACAGCTAAATAAATCTGTTTTTTTATTTTTTTTTTTTCCATTTAATTCATGAAAGTTAATATAATTGTAACACGTACTGTATCTATGGGAAAATGATACCTAAAAACTAGATATCTCATATTTTAAAAACAAAGTTATTTGTGAAGGTGCAAATAAAAATATTTTTCTGGTCACAAAACTAAATTTGCATCAGTGAAGAGATTAAATCACAAACGTTAGGTCATACAGATGCTTTTTTCATTGTTAGGGGTTTTTTTATGTTCTTTATTTCGGGCAGGGCCGGCGTCAGCACCTGGAAAACCCGGTCAAATGCCCGGGCCCTGGCCTGCCTGGGGGGCCCACTCGCGGTGGCAGGAGTGGCGTACCGCTAGTCAGGGAAACCCGGTGCCCACGCTGTCACCAACCTCCCCCCGCCGAGGATCGCACTTTCAATTGTATCCGCATTGCAGTTGCCGAATGCCGATACAATTGAGAGCAATGATGAGATGGAGCGGCGCGCTGTCTCTCATCATTCTCCCCGCTGTGTCTGTTGGCGCTCTGACAGCTCAGCAGTGGAGCGCGGTGCGTCATCACTGCGCGCCTGCTGAGAGGTCAGAGCGAGCGACAGCAGTGGACGCGTCGAAGAGACCGGAGCAGCGGTGGAACGAGGAGAAGTGAGTATGTACAATCATTATAGCCAGATGACCATGGGGGTGCATTAAATGATATGGCGGCTGTGTACTACATGAGGGTGCCTAATGCTATCTGGCTCTGCACTGTGCTATATAGGGGCTGTGTACTACATGAGGGTGTCTAATGCTACTGGCTCTTGCCTGGCTATATACAGGCTGTATACTACATGAGGGTGCCTAATGTTATCTGGCTCTGCACTGTGCTATATACAGGCTGTATACTATATTAGGGTGCCTATCTATCTGGGTCTGCATTGTGCAATATTGGGGCTGTATATTACAGCTCGGGTATTGCAGCTCTCCACAGATAGAGCTAGGCTCCAGGGAGGATATCGGGAGTAGTAGTCGCCTATAGAGCACTATGGGCAATGATGGGACAACACAGATGGTGCAGTTCAAGCTCTTTACTCACTGATGTCACACCGCCTCTGGAGTGCCGTGCTCCGCTGTGATGGGCCTCAGCCAATCTCGGACAGTTCGGAGGTCAAGGCCAGTGTTTCCTGCTGTGTGTCCTTTCTGGTGGTCTTCCCTCCACCCCAGCTCCAAGGCCGTGGAACCCGGACCAGCTAGAGAATGAGGTGCGGGAGCTGGGACGTAGCCTGCAGGAGCTCCAGACCAGGGCAATCCGAAGGTGGCAGTTGTCGATGAGGGCTCTGATAATGGGAGGGCGCAGCCTCCTGGGACAAGCAACGCTGACCCCGGTGGAGCGAGTGACCAGTGCGGGCAAGGCAAAGGATGCCCCAGCAGCTGGCGAGACCTTGGCGGGACCCCAGTTGTACTTGCAGGTCTCTACACCCAGTCCAGCCTCTCAACCCCTAGAGGGGGACAACGCAGCTGCGATACCCAGTCCAGTGACTCTGCCACGGACTGGAAGAGATGCAGTGCCAAGCGGAGGTTGGGAGCCGGACCCTACATCACCCCAGGCTGCGCAAGTCGCCCGGAACGCAGCTAGACAGGCTCATCAACTGGCATGTCAGCGAGAATTCGCCAAGCTGGGGGCCGAGCAGGAAGACCACGAGTTCCGGGAGGAAGCTCTGGAAGCCCGCAACCTGGCCGCAAAGCAACGGCTCCGCCAGTCCCATCGGAGTGGGGGCAGCGGAGGCACGTGCTGGTAGTGCAGTTTGACTTGGAGTGGGGGTGGGGGTTCATTGAGGAACCCGGAATGGCAAAAGACGTGTTTGTGTCCCGTCGGGATGTGGAATCCCGCCTCCCCCAAGGACACCCGGATCAGGATCTCTACCCAGGCGATGCCATTTCCTACACCCGGCAAAAAGGGGAATGGGGATGGTTTGCCCTGGATGTCCAGGTGGAACGGTTGAGGGCACCATCAAAAGTCCAGTCCAGGGACCAGGGGAGTCAGACGGTTCTACTTTAGACTGCCACCTGGAACCCCTGCATAATGGTTAAAGTTAAGTAATATTACAGAATAGTGTTATGTTAAAATGGACAGCTGGGCCATCAGACTTGTATGGCCAGGACACTTTATTGTAAATAATTAGCACCTGTCGTGCTCCTGTAGCGCCCCTGAAGCCATCAGGGAGCTACAAGGTACTGCATCCCCACCAGGATGCAGGGCTTACCCCCCACTGTACCCAGAAGACCAGTGCCGATCCCGACCAAACACCCAGGTAATCCCTGCTTTTCCCAAAAATTCCCCAATAATCGATGACCGACTAGGGTAGGACCCAGGGGATGGCCACCCAGAGGTAGAGCCAATCCAGTCCACTAGACCAGGACCAGGAGGGAGGGGCAGACAGTGGACAGCAGTCAGGAGTTAGTAAGCGACAGTGGAGGAGAGCGGACGCACTGACCGGAGTGTGACAGTGACCTGAGGGCCCAGGCGGTTGGTTGTCAGTGGATTACAGTGGAGTACTCCCGGAACCATGCACCAACAGGGTACAGAATTTTAGGTCAGGCAGACGCTCCAGGCAGCCCTGATAAAATCTGCACAGTGAGTGGACCATCAAGTACCTCACTGACCTTGAAGTTTGAGACACAGTAACAATGGGAGAACCAGGGACAGGACCAGAGACTCCGAGCCAACAGGGTTCACGCTACTGTCATACAGACTGCTGAAGAGAGACAACCGGGAGGGGACCCCGAGCCGCTTCAAGCCACGGGGACCCACCAATCAAAAACATGTGCAGGGGAAAGAAGCCACCAGGTCATTAAATCGGCACTGGGGCTAATGGGACTTGCGGTTAAGACCAGCCAGCCTCGGGTGACCAGTTTACAACTTACCGTGAGTAAAGGAACTAGTTACACTCCAACCCCGTGTGTGGCCTCCCTTCTTTCAACGCCTATCTGCATCGCCTACCCTCTGGGGCCTGGCTCTGCTTGCAGAGGGCCTAACATCCAGGCAAAGACAGAAGCAAAATCGAGAATATAACAAACACAGAGACCACATTCTAAAGCCCGGATTCCAAAATTCGATGATCAATGGGAAAGAAACCCATATACCATCTGTCCCCAAGAACATCAGGATTATAAAGTCTACTGGATCACAAAAGATGGAGGGAAAGGGCACAAAGTGATTTCTTATGATGACCTTAAGTGAGTCCATCCCAATTATGTCAAGGAGAAAGACCCGGGGCGGACTGAACCTCCTGAACACCAAGAAGAGAGAAGACTGCCCACTCTTCTTGGTACGTTCCATCACAGATGGTTGAGTTTCGGAGAAGCTGTAGTCATAGCTACCCTGGTCTTTAATTAAGGACCCCAAGGAATGGTGAAGTCTCACGAGCCTACCGTAGCCTTAGCAAGTTCCAAGGTTAGAAGACGCTTGCCCAGTACACCCAGTATTGCCCTTGTCCGGCATTGAGTACGCAGTATTTGAGGTCAGTTACCCGTTAAATACAGACAGTAGCCACCTGCCGGTGCCTTCACCGTGGTCACTGCTGGGACTCCAGCGAAATCTGTGAAGCCGCGAGGAACATAGTCTGATCCTAGAACTTCTCTCTGTTTTATTCCAGGGCCTCCTTGGTGCCGGTCTTTTCATTTGGGGAGAATGAAGTCTTTGACCAAGTGGAGAACCCAAAAGGATCATTGCTAAGAAGAATCCAGGAGAAGCTGCAAAAAGTCATGGGTGTGGCGCTACCCCTGTTCCACGCCCGGGGGGTCTTTCAGTATAGCTTTGGACTAATGCCATATCGAAGGCCGATCAACACTATTGGTAAGTTTAGGGCAGGGCCGAAATTTTTTATATAACTTGTTATATTAAAGGGGTTCCAACACCATGCAATGGAGATGCCCAGGTTATACCGGCTGTACATATATAAGTATATGCAGGAGATGCCCAGGTTATACCAGCTGTACATATATAATTATATACAGGAGATATCCAGGTTATACCAGCTGTACATATATAATTATATACAGGAGATGCCCAGGTTATACCGGCTGTACATATATAATTATATACAGGAGATGCCCAGGATATACCAGCTGTACATATATAATTATATACAGGAGATGCCCAGGTTATACCAGCTGTACATATATAATTATATACAGGAGATGCCCAGGTTATACCGGCTGTACATATATAATTATATACAGGAGATGCCCAGGTTATACCGGCTGTACATATATAATTATATACAGGAGATGCCCAGGTTATACCGGCTGTACATATATAATTATATACAGGAGATGCCCAGGTTATACCAGCTGTACATATATAATTATATACAGGGGATGCCCAGGTTATACCAGCTGTACATATATAATTATATACAGGAGATGCCCAGGTTATACCAGCTGTACATATATAATTATATACAGGAGATGCCCAGGTTATACCGGCTGTACATATATAATTATATACAGGAGATGCCCAGGTTATACCAGCTGTACATATATAATTATATACAGGAGATGCCCAGGTTATACCGGCTGTACATATATAATTATATACAGGAGATGCCCAGGTTATACCAGCTGTACATATATAATTATATACAGTAGATACCCAGGTTATACCGGCTGTACATATATAATTATATACAGGAGATGCCCGGGTTATACCAGCTGTACATATATAATTATATACAGGAGATGCCCAGGTTATACCGGCTGTACATATATAATTATATACAGGAGATGCCCAGGTTATACTGGCTGTACATATATAATTATATACAGGAGATGTCCAGGATATATCAGCTGTACATATATAATTATATACAGGAGATGCCCAGGTTATACAAGCTGTACATGTATAATTATATACAGGAGATGCCCAGGTTATGCCGGCTGTACATATATAATTATATACAGGAGATGTCCAGGTTATACCGGCTGTACATATATAATTATATACAGGAGATGCCCAGGTTATACCAGCTGTACATATATAATTATATACAGGAGATGCCCAGGTTATACCAGCTGTACATATATAATTATATACAGGAGATGCCCAGGTTATACCAGCTGTACATATATAATTATATACAGGAGATGCCCAGGTTATACCAGCTGTACATATATAATTATATACAGGAGATGCCCAGGTTATACCGGCTGTACATATATAATTATATACAGGAGATGTCCAGGTTATACCGGCTGTACATATATAATTATATACAGGAGATGCACAGGTTATACTGGCTGTACATATATAATTATATACAGGAGATGCCCAGGTTATACCAGCTGTACATATATAATTATATACAGGAGATACCCAGGTTATACCGGCTGTACATATATAATTATATACAGGAGATGTCCAGGTTATACCAGCTGTACATATATAATTATATACAGGAGATGCCCAGGTTATACTGGCTGTACATATATAATTATATACAGGAGATGCCCAGGTTATACTGGCTGTACATATATAATTATATACAGGAGATGCCCAGGTTATACCAGCTGTACATATATAATTATATACAGGAGATGCCCAGGTTATACCGGCTGTACATATATAATTATATACAGGAGATGCCCAGGTTATACCGGCTGTACATATATAATTATATACAGGAGATGCCCAGGATATACCGGCTGTACATATATAATTATATACAGGAGATGCCCGGGTTATACCAGCTGTACATATATAATTATATACAGGAGATGCCCGGGTTATACCAGCTGTACATATATAATTATATACAGGAGATGCCCGGGTTATACCAGCTGTACATATATAATTATATACAGGAGATGCCCAGGTTATACCAGCTGTACATATATAATTATATACAGGAGATGCCCAGGATATACCAGCTGTACATATATAATTATATACAGGAGATGCTCGGGTTATACCAGCTGTACATATATAATTATATACAAGAGATGCCCGGGTTATACCAGCTGTACATATATAATTATATACAGGAGATGCCCAGGTTATACCGGCTGTACATATATAATTATATACAGGAGATGCCCAGGTTATACTGGCTGTACATATATAATTATATACAGGAGATGCCCGGGCTATACTGGCTGTACATATATAATTATATATACAGGAGATGCCCAGGTTATACTGGCTGTACATATATAATTATATATACAGGAGATGTCCAGGTTATACCAGCTGTACATATATAATTATATATAGGAGATGCCCGAGTTATACCGGCTGTACATATATAATTATATACAGCAGATGCCCAGGTTATACCGGCTGTAGATATATAATTATATACAGGAGATGCCCAGGTTATACCGGCTGTACATATATAATTATATACAGGAGATGCCCAGGTTATACCGGCTGTACATATATAATTATATACAGGAGATGCCCAGGTTATACCGGCTGTACATATATAATTATATACAGGAGATGCCCAGGTTATACCGGCTGTACATATATAATTATATACAGGAGATGCCCGGGTTATACCAGCTGTACATATATAATTATATACAGGAGATGCCCGGGTTATACCGGATGTACATATATAATTATATACAGGAGATGTCCGGGTTATACCAGCTGTACATATATAATTATATACAGGAGATGCCCAGGTTATACCGGCTGTACATATATAATTATATACAGGAGATGTCCGGGTTATACCAGCTGTACATATATAATTATATACAGGAGATGCCCAGGTTATACCGGCTGTACATATATAATTATATACAGGAGATGCCCAGGTTATACCGGCTGTACATATATAATTATATACAGGAGATGTCCGGGTTATACCAGCTGTACATATATAATTATATACAGGAGATGCCCAGGTTATACCGGCTGTACATATATAATTATATACAGGAGATGCCCAGGTTATACCGGCTGTACATATACAGTTAGGTCCAGAAATATTTGGACAGTGACACAAATTTTGTTATTTTAGCTGTTTACAAAAACATGTTCAGAAATACAATTATATATATAATATGGGCTGAAAGTGCACACTCCCAGCTGCAATATGAGAGTTTTCACATCCAAATCGGAGAAAGGGTTTAGGAATCATAGCTCTGTAATGCATAGCCTCCTCTTTTTCAAGGGACCAAAAGTAATTGGACAAGAGACTCTAAGGGCTGCAATTAACTCTGAAGGCGTCTCCCTCGTTAACCTGTAATCAATGAAGTAGTTAAAAGGTCTGCGGTTGATTACAGGTGTGTGGTTTTGCATTTGGAAGTTGTTGCTGTGACCAGACAACATGCGGTCTAAGGAACTTTCAATTGAGGTGAAGCAGAACATCCTGAGGCTGAAAAAAAAGAAAAAATCCATCAGAGATATAGCAGACATGCTTGGAGTAGCAAAATCAACAGTCGGATACATTCTGAGAAAAAAGGAATTGACTGGTGAGCTTGGGAACTCAAAAAGGCCTGGGCGTCCACGGATGACAACAGTGGTGGATGATCGCCGCATACTTTCTTTGGTGAAGAAGAACCTGTTCACAACATCAACTGAAGTCCAGAACACTCTCAGTGAAGTAGGTGCATCTGTCTCTAAGTCACCAGTAAAGAGAAGACTCCATGAAAGTAAATACAAAGGGTTCACATCTAGATGCAAACCATTCATCAATTCCAAAAATAGACAGGCCAGAGTTACATTTGCTGAAAAACACCTCATGAAGCCAGCTCAGTTCTGGAAAAGTATTCTATGGACAGATGAGACCAAGATCAGCCTGTACCAGAATGATGGGAAGAAAAAAGTTTGGAGAAGAAAGGGAACGGCACATGATCCAAGGCACACCACATCCTCTGTAAAACATGGTGGAGGCAACATGATGGCATGGGCATGCATGGCTTTCAATGGCACTGGGTCACTTGTGTTTATTGATGACATAACAGCAGACAAGAGTAGCCGGATGAATTCTGAAGTGTACCGGGATATACTTTCAGCCCAGATTCAGCCAAATGCCGCAAAGTTGATTGGACGACGCTTCATAGTACAGATGGACAATGACCCCAAGCATACAGCCAAAGCTACCCAGGAGTTCATGAGTGCAAAAAAGTGGAACCTTCTGCATTGGCCAAGTCAATCACCAGATCTTAACCCAATTGAGCATGCATTTCACTTGCTCAAATCCAGACTTAAGACGTAAAGACCCACAAACAAGCAAGACCTGAAGGCTGCGGCTGTAAAGGCCTGGCAAAGCATTAAGAAGGAGGAAACCCAGCGTTTGGTGATGTCCATGGGTTCCAGACTTAAGGCGGTGATTGCCTCCAAAGGATTCGCAACAAAATATTGAAAATAAAAATATTTTGTTTGGGTTTGGTTTATTTGTCCAATTACTTTTGACCTCCTAAAATGTGGAGTGTTTGTAAAGAAATGTGACAATTCCTACAATTTCTATCAGATATTTTTGTTCAAACCTTCAAATTAAACGTTACAATCTGCACTTGAATTCTGTTGTAGAGGTTTCATTTCAAATCCAATGTGGTGGCATGCAGAGCCCAACTCGCCAAAATTGTGTCACTGTCCAAAGATTTCTGGACCTAACTGTATAATTATATACAGGAGATGCCCAGGTTATACCAGCTGTACATATATAATTATATACAGGAGATACCCAGGTTATACCAGCTGTACATATATAATTATATACAGGAGATGCCCAGGTTATACCAGCTGTACATATATAATTATATACAGGAGATACCCAGGTTATGCCAGCTGTACATATATAATTATATACAGGAGATGCCCGGGTTATACCGGCTGTACATATATAATTATATACAGGATATGCCCAGGTTATACCGGCTGTACATATATAATTATATACAGGAGATGCCCAGGTTATACCAGCTGTACATATATAATTATATACAGGAGATGCCCAGGTTATACCAGCTGTACATATATAATTATATACAGGAGATACCCAGGTTATGCCAGCTGTACATATATAATTATATACAGGAGATGCCCAGGTTATACCGGCTGTACATATATAATTATATACAGGAGATACCCAGGTTATACCAGCTGTACATATATAATTATATACAGGAGATGCCCAGGTTATACCAGCTGTACATATATAATTATATACAGGAGATGCCCGGGTTATACCGGCTGTACATATATAATTATATACAGGAGATGTCCAGGTTATACCAGCTGTACATATATAATTATATACAGGAGATGCCCAGGTTATACCGGCTGTACATATATAATTATATACAGGAGATGCCCAGGTTATATCGGCTGTACATATATAATTATATACAGGAAATGCCCAGGTTATACCGGCTGTACATATATAATTATATACAGGAAATGCCCAGGTTACACCGGCTGTATATATATAATTATATACAGGTGATCCCCAGGTTATACCGGCTGTACATATATAATTATATACAGGAGATGCCCAGGTTATACCGGCTGTACATGTATAATTATATACAGGAGATGTCCAGGTTATACCGGCTGTACATATATAATTATATACAGGAGATGCCCAGGTTATACCGGCTGTACATATATAATTATATACAGGAGATGTCCAGGTTATACCGGCTGTACATATATAATTATATACAGGAGATGCCCGGGTTATACCGGCTGTACATATATAATTATATACAGGAGATGCCCAGGTTATACCGGCTGTACATATATAATTATATACAGGAGATGCCCGGGTTACACCGGCTGTATATATAACTTTACAGAGTAAGTTCCCTTCCTTGCAGGAGTGCGCCTGTGATATTGCTCTCTCTGCGCTGTTACGTGCGTGGACGGAGGGTGACATGTGGCCTCGCAGTGAGGCGGAAGGAATGAGCGAGCGGTCCATATGGCGGCACTGGAACATTTTCAGCAATGAGACAATGGTCACCTGAGTGAGGGCAGCGGCCGGTGAATCCCGCCATCCAGCTGAGCAGACGCGGTTCAGCCATGACAGCAGGCGGATTGATCGATGTATAATCCCTCCTGTTACCAGGACTAATGGGACAAACAAGCGGCTGTGCACACAGTGTCCGTCAGATACTATTACACAGGTATTAATAGCCGCACAGAATTGTCCTAATGTCCACAGAGGACAGAAGGCAAGTGATGGTCACACGAGCGGACAGTCTGCTGAGCCACCATTATTCCAAAGGGATATGCTGATATAACCTGGGTACTGTCTGTGTATATGTACAGCTGCTATAAACTGGGTACTGTCTGTATATATGTACAGCTGCTATAACCTGGGTACTGTCTGTATATATGAGTACAGCTGCTATAACCTGAGCGCTGTCTGTATATATATACAGCTGCTATAACCTGAGCGCCGTCTGTATATATGTACAGCTGCTATAACCTGAGCACCGTCTGTATATATGTACAGCTGCTATAACCTGAGCGCCGTCTGTATATATGTACAGCTGCTATAACCTGAGCACTGTCTGTATATATATACAGCTGCTATAACCTGAGCGCCGTCTGTATATATGTACAGCTGCTATAACCTGAGCGCCGTCTGTATATATGTACAGCTGCTATAACCTGAGCACCGTCTGTATATATGTACAGCTGCTATAACCTGGCCACTGTCAGTATATATGTACAGCTGCTATAACCTGGGCACTGTCAGTATATATGTACAGCTGCTATAACCTGGGTACTGTCTGTATATATGTACAGCTACTATAACCTGGGCACTGTCTGTATATATGTACAGCTACTATAACCTGGGCACTGTCTGTATATATGTACAGCTGCTATAACCTGGGCACTGTCTGTATATATGTACAGCTACTATAACCTGGGCACTGTCTGTATATATGTACAGCTACTATAACCTGGGTACTGTCTGTATATATGTACAGCTGCTATAACCTGAGCACTGTCTGTATATATGTACAGCTGCTATAACCTGAGCACTGTCTGTATATATGTACAGCTGCTATAACCTGGGCACTGTCTCTATATATGTACAGCTACTATAACCTGGGCACTGTCTGTATATATGTGCAGCTGCTATAACCTGGGCACTGTCTGTATATATGTACAGCTGCTATAACCTGGGCACTGTCTGTATATATGTACAGCTGCTATAACCTGGGCACTGTCTGTATATATGTACAGCTGCTATAACATGAGCACTGTCTGTATATATGTACAGCTGCTATAACCTGGGCAATGTCTGTATATATGTACAGCTGCTATAACCTGGGCACTGTCTGTATATATGTACAGCTACTATAACCTGGGCACTGTCTGTATATATGTACAGCTGCTATAACCTGAGCGCTGTCTGTATATATGTACAGCTGCTATAACCTGGGCACTGTCTGTATATATGTACAGCTGCTATAACCTGGGCACTGTCTGTATATATGTACAGCTGCTATAACCTGGGCACTGTCTGTATATATGTACAGCTGCTATAACCTGGGCACTGTCTGTATATATGTACAGCTACTATAACCTGGGCACTGTCTGTATATATGTACAGCTGCTATAACCTGGGCACTGTCTGTATATATGTACAGCTGCTATAACCTGGGTACTGTCTGTATATATGAGTACAGCTACTATAACCTGAGCGCTGTGTGTATATATGTACAGCTGCTATAACCTGGGCACTGTCTGTATATATGTACAGCTACTATAACCTGGGCACTGTCTGTATATATGTACAGCTACTATAACCTGAGCGCTGTCTGTATATATGTACAGCTGCTATAACCTGGGTACTGTCTGTATATATGTACAGCTGCTATAACCTGGGTACTGTCTGTATATATGTACAGCTGCTATAACCTGGGTACTGTCTGTATATATGTACAGCTGCTATAACCTGGGTACTGTCTGTATATATGTACAGCTGCTATAACCTGGGTACTGTCTGTATATATGTACAGCTGCTATAACCTGGGTACTGTCTGTATATATGTACAGCTGCTATAACCTGGGTACTGTCTGTATATATGTACAGCTGCTATAACCTGGGTACTGTCTGTATATATGTACAGCTGCTATAACCTGGGTACTGTCTGTATATATGTACAGCTGCTATAACCTGGGTACTGTCTGTATATGTGCACAGTTGCTATAACCTGGCACTGTCTGAACATATCTTGGTTTTATTGACATGAATTTCTCATCAGATGTCGGTAACAACTCATCAAATCCTCACAGGCAAATTATATATTCTATATCATTATATAATTAACTAGAAGGTGGCCCGATTCTACGCATCGGGTATTCTAGAATTTACGTATTGTGTAGTTCATGTATGATTTTTGTTATATATATAGATGTTGTTGTGTGTAGTTACCAAGTGTTTGTGTAGGGGCTGTACATGTTCTGGATGTTGTCTGGGTGTGATGGGGGGTGAGAGCGGTGTTGTTTGTGTGTTGCGTTGTTTGTGGAGCGCTGTGTGTCTGTAGCGTTGTGTGTGTGTTGCGCGGTTTGTGTGTGTGTGGTGTGTTTTGGGGGGAGGTATGTTTTGTGCAATGTGCGTGTTGTGCGGTATGTGCGTATATTTGTGTGTGCAGCGTTGTCTGTGTGTGTGGGTGTCTGTGTAGGGCAGTTGTTTGTGGTTCCCAGTGTGTGTGTGTGGTGTGGTGTGTAGTGCAGTGCGCGCGTGTGTGTGTGTGTGTTGGGGGGAGGTGTGCACTTCCCATCGTGCTCCATCCCCCATGCAGCGCACTCCCCATCGTGCTCCATCCCGTATGCTGCGCACCCCCCATCGTGCTCCATCTCCCATCCTGCGCACTCCCAAACGTGCTCCATCCGCCATGCTGCGCACTCCCAAACGTGCTCCATCCGCCATGCTGCGCACTCCCCATCGTGCTCCATCCCCCATGCTGCGCACTCCCAAACGTGCTCCATCCGCCATGCTGCGCACTCCCCATCGTGCTCCATCTCCCATGCTGCGCACTCCCAAACGTGCTCCATCCGCCATGCTGCGCACTCCCAAACGTGGTCCATCCGCCATGCTGCGCACTCCCAAACGTGCTCCATCCGCCATACTCCGCACTCCCCATCGTGCTGCATCCTCCATGCTGCGCACTCCCAAACGTGCTCCATCCGCCATACTCCGCACTCCCCATCGTGCTGCATCCCCCATGCTGTGCACTCCCAAACGTGCTCCATCCGCCATGCTGCGCATTTCCAAACGTGCTCCATCCGCCATGCTGCGCATTTCCAAACGTGCTCCATCCGCCATGCTGCGCACTCCCAAACGTGCTCCATCCGCCATGCTGCGCACTCCCAAACGTGCTCCATCCGCCATGCTGCGCACTCCCAAACGTGCTCCATCCGCCATGCTGCGCACTCCCAAAGGTGCTCCATCCGCCATGCTGCGCCAGCATCATCCTCTATACCTGCAGCATCAGCCTCTCTCCTCCCAGCATCAGCCTCTCTGTCCCCAGCATCAGCCTCTCTGTCTCCAGCATCAGCCTCTCTGTCCCCAGCATCAGCCTCTCTGTCGCCAGCATCAGCCTCTCTGTCCCCAGCATCAGCCTCTCTGTCCCTAGCATCAGCCTCTGTCCCCAGCATCAGCCTCTCTGTCCCCAGCATCAGCCTCTCTGTCCCCAGCATCAGCCTCTCTGTCCCCAGCATCAGCCTCTGTCCCCAGCATCAGCCTCTCTGTCCCCAGCATCAGCCTCTCTGTCTCCAGCATCAGCCTCTCTGTCCCCAGCATCAGCCTCTCTGTCCCCAGCATCAGCCTCTCTGTCCCCAGCATCAGCTTCTCTGTCCCCAGCATCAGCCTCTCTGTCCCCAGCATCAGCCTCTCTGTCCCCAGCATCAGCTTCTCTGTCCCCAGCATCAGCCTCTCTGTCTCCAGCATCAGCCTCTCTGTCCCCAGCATCAGCCTCCCGCAGCATCAGCCTCTCTGTCCCCAGCATCAGCTTCTCTGTCCCCAGCATCAGCCTCTCTGTCCTCAGCATCAGCTTCTCTGTCCCCAGCATCAGCCTCTCCGTGTCCAGCATCAGCCTCCCCATCCCAGCCTTCCCCAGGATCAGCCTCTGTCCTCTCAGCCTCCTCCAGCACGCCGTGCTCCTCTGCCGACACTCACACACCCGATCGCATACACTCACACACACCCGATCGCATCCACTCACACACACCCGATCGCATCCACTCGCACACACCCGATCGCATACACTCACACACACCCACACACCCCCACCCGATCGCATACACTCACACCCACCCGATCACATACACTCACACACACCCGATCGCATACACTCACACACACCCGATCGCATACACTCACACACACCCGATCGCATACACTCACACACACCCGATCGCATACACTCACACACACCCGATCGCATACACTCACACACACCCGATCGCATACACTCACACACACCCACACACCCCCACCCGATCGCATACACTCACACCCACCCGATCACATACACTCACACACAAAGACACACACACTGACGATATTGCACAAACGCGCTGATACTCACAACATCCGGGGATATCACATGCTTCTGGCCATGTGATCCCCCGGCAGGTCCTGGAAGCTCACAACAGCACAGTATCGCCGCCGAGAAGCAAGCGATATCCCAGGATGTTGTGAGTATGTGGATGCGATGTGATGTGTGAGGTGTGTGTGAGTGAGTGTGATCTGATTTGTGTGTGTATGTGTGTGCTGTTATGTGTGTGTGCTGTTATGTGTGTGTGTGTGTATGTGTGTGTGTGTGCTGTTATGTGTGTGTGCTGTTATGTGTGTGTGTGTGTATGTGTGTGTGTGTGTGTGTGTGTGTGTGTGCTGTTATGTGTGTGTGTGTATGTGTGTGTGTGTGTGTGTGTGTGTGCTGTTATGTGTGTGTGTGTGTATGTGTGTGTGTGTGCTGTTATGTGTGTGTATGTTCCGCAGCTGCAGGACCTTGATGTGTGGATGCGATGTGATGTGTGTGTGAGGTGTGTGTGAGAGTGAGTGGGAGCCGGTGTACACTGGTAACTATGATACACATCGGGTAACTAAGGGACCTTAGTTACCCGATGTGTATAATGGTTACCAGCTTTCACGGCCTCCGTCAAGATCCCAGCATCGCAAGGTTATGTCTGGCGCTGCCGGGATCCTGACGGAGCCGGTGTAGAAGCAAGCGATATCCCAGCATGTTGTGATGTGTGAGGTGTGTGTGAGGTGTGTGTGAGAGTGAGTGTGATCTGATGTGTGTGTGTACTCACCTGGGAATCGGAGCTCCGTGTCAGTTGGGCCAGAGCGAGCGTGCATTGCGTGAGGGGGGCGGGGCCTGCAGAGAGCCGGGGCGAGAGGCCAATCCGTGTGGGGGGGCGGGGCCATGGCGAGCCCAGCGGCCAATCAGCTTTGTGTCACCGTAAGGACACAATTTCGGAGCATGACAGACAGACAGACAGACAGACAGACAGACAGACAGAATAAGGCAATTATATATATAGATTATATATGTACAACTGGTATAACCTGGTATCTACTGTATATGATTATATATACACCGTGTGCAGAATTATTAGGCAAGTTGTATTTTAGCGGATTTCTTTAATTATTGATCAACAACTATGTTCTCAATCAGCCCAAAAGACTCATAAATATCAAAGTTTAATATTTTTGGCAGTTGGAGGTTTTTTTTAGATTTGGCTATCTTAGGCTAAGTTCACATTTCCGTTGATTTGTATCAGTCACATGCGTCGCTTGACGCATGTGACTGATGCGCTGTTCAACGCTGTACAACGGATGACAAAGAACAGAATTCTTTGTCGGATTCCGTTGTGTGCGGGGGGCGGAGTTCGGGGGCAGAGCCGAGCGGGGGGCGGGGCCAGGCGCTGAGGATGTCAGTAGAAGTGCTGCGGTCTGCATGGCTGGGGACAGGTGAGTGTATCTGTGAGTGAGTGTGTGTATGTGCATGTATGTATGTATGTGTGTGCACATGCAAAGTGCGGGAGGGGGCGGAGCCGAGCGGGGGGCGGGGCCAGGCGCTGAGGATGTCAGTAGAAGTGCTGCGGTCTGCATGGCTGGGGACAGGTGAGTGTATGTGTGAGTGTGTGTATGTGCATGTATGTATGTATGTGTGTGTGTGCACATGCAAAGTGCGGGAGGGGGCGGAGCCGAGCAGGGGGCGGGGCCAGACGAGGGTGTCAGTGGCAGTGCTTGTCTGCAAGGCTGGGGACAGGTGTGTGTGTGTGTGTGTGTGTAGATACATGTGCGGAGTGCGGGAGGGGGCGGGGCCGAGCGGGGAAGTGTCGGCCTCCCTGCACACGTAACCAGCCTAAATATCGGGTAACAGCAAAGCACCCGATGTTTACCTTGGTTACCCGATATTTACCTTGGTTACGGGCCTACACCGCTTAGCGCTGGCTCCTTGCACCGAAACCAGGGTAAATATCGGGTAACCAACCAAAGCTGGTGACGTGTGCAGGGAGCCAGAGAGCATGCGCAGCGAAATCCGACGGATCTCGCTGCTCAAAAACCGTTACATGCTGCGTTCCCCCCGCCCGGCGGTCAGTCGTTCCACGACTGATCAGTCGGGCGGAGGGTGCAACGCAGCATCATCAGTCACAATCCGCTGCTCATACAAGTCTACGGGAGCAGCGGAATCCGCTAAACGGATTCCGCTGTTTACAAGAGCAGCGGATTGTGACTGATACATTTTAGCGGAAATGTGAACTTAGCCTTAGGAGGATCTGTTTGTGCAGGTGACTATTACTGTGCAGAATTATTAGGCAACTTAATAAAAACCAAATCTATTCCCATCCCACTAGTTTATTGTCACCAGGTAACCAATATAACTGCACAAAATTTAGAAATAAACATTTCTGACATGCAAAAACAAAACCCCAAAAAATTAGTGCCCAATATAGCCCCCTTTCTTTCTGATGACACTCAGCAGCCACTATCCATAGATTCTGTCATTGCTTGATCTGTTTACCATCAGCATTGCGTGCAGCAGCCACCACAGCCTCCAGACACTGTTTTTCCTCCCTGTAGAGCTCACATTTTATGAGAGACCACAGGTTCTCTATGGGGTTCAGATCAGGTGAACAAGGGGGCTATGTCATTATTTTTTTCATCTTTTAGACCTTTACTGGCCAGCCACGCTGTGGAGTAGTTGGATGCATGCGATGGAGCATTGTCCTGCATGAAAATCATGTTTTTCTTGAACGATACCGACTTCTTCCTGTACCACTGCTTGAAGAAGTTGTCTTCCAGAACCTGGCAGTAGGTCTGGGAGTTGAGCTTCCTCCATCCTCAACCCAAAAAGGTCCCACAAGTTGATCTTTGATGATCCCAGCCCATACCAGTGCCCACCTCCACCTTGCTGGTGTCTGAGTCGGAGTGGAGCTCTCTGCCCTTTACTGATCCAGCCTCTGGCCCATCCATCTGCCCATCAAGAGTCACTCATTTCATCAGTCCATAAAACCTGTGAAGAATCAGTCTTCAGATATTTCTTGGCCCAGTCTTGAGGTTTTATCTTCTGTTTCTTGGTCAGAGGTGGTGGTTTTTCAGCCTTCCTTACCTTGGCCTGTCCCTGAGTATGGCACACCTTGTACTTTTTGATACTCCAGTAACGTTGCAGCTCTGAAATATGGCCAAACTGGTGGCAAATGGCATCTTGGCAGCTTCACGCTTGATTTTCCTCAATTCATGGTCAGTTATTTTGCGCCTTTTTTGCCCAGCACGCTTCTTGCGACCCTGTTGGCTATTTGCCATGAAACGCTTGATTGTTCGGTGATCACGCTTCAAAAGTTTAGCAATTTCAAGACTGCTGCATCCCTCTGCAAGACATCACACAATATGGACTTTTCAGAGCCCGTCCAATCTCTCTTCTGACCCATTCTGCCAAAGGAAAGGAAGTTGCCTAATAATTAAGCCCCCCTTATATAGGGTGTTGATGTCATTACACCGCACCCTCCTCATTACAGAGAGGCACATCACCTGATTTACTTCATTGGTAGTTGGCTCTCAGCCTATACAGCTTGGAGTAGGACGACATGTATAACAAGTATCATGTGATCACAATACTCATTTTCCTAATAATTCTGCACACAGTATATACAGCCGGTATAACCTGGGCATCTTATATATTATATGGTATAATATATAAGTTTCTTTGCTCTTGCAGTTGGGAAGCCAATTCCAGTTTTGGAAGATCCCAACCCCACAGCTGAGGAGGTGGAGCGCGTGCATAAGCTTTATATGGAGAAACTCTCCGAACTCTTCGAGGAACACAAAGTCAACTACAATGTTCCTGCGGACCGACACCTGAGCTTCATCTGACGCCCCCCGACCTGTGGACCCTGTGACTCCGGCTGCAGCTGCTCGTTAATCTAATCACTGCATTAATAATAATTAATGATAGTTGCATTAATCGCAATCACATAATTACATTACATTAATGTAATAGCTACATTAATAATTCCATCATGGAACCTTCAGTAATTAACTCAATGTTCTAAAGAGGTTTAATTTCTCCCTAATTTTTTTTCTCAAAAAATTGAGAATATTTTTGTAATTTTTTTTGTCTTGGTCGGTTTTGTGTTTTTTAAAAAATAAAAAAATTCAGGAATTTCTTTTTGATTCATCAATTATTCTTATGTTGCAACATTAATTTTATTACTTTGTAAGGGGTCGCTGCCCTCCACCATGCTAAAGAGATAACACTTTAAGGCAGGGCCGTACATAGAAATCATAATTGGGGCGCCCTCCCACTCAAGAAAGAAAAAATACTAATATTTCGCATAGAAGACCATAACCCACAGGTTTGCAGCCTTTACTAAGTATTTTTAGCCCTACTGAGTACAATACCAATAAATGTGCGCACCCCCTACCCCCATTTAGGGGGGAATGGGACATGCAAGGAATGTGGGGAGGCTGGGAGTAATAAAGCTGTTAATAGTATTAAATGTCTACTAGCAAATGCAAGAAGTCTTACAATCAAAATGAATGAATTGGAGACTCTTACGTCGACCATGGATTATGATGTGGTGGGCATTACGGAAACTTGGCTGGATGAAAGCCATGACTGGGTGACAAACATACAGGGTTATTCTACATTTAGGAAGGACAGGAAAGACAAAAAAGGTGGTGGGGTGTGTATATTTATCAAATCTAACCTAAAACCTGTGTTGAATGATGACATTGCGGGGAACTGCAACAATGTAGAGTCAGTATGGGTAAATGTACATGGGGAGGGGAATAATGGAAAAATGCTAATTGGAGTTTGCTATAAGCCTCCTAACATACCTGAACAAATAGAGGGTGAAATGCTGGAACAAATTGAAAAGGCAGCTAATAATAATAATCAGGTTCTTATTATGGGGGATTTCAACTATCCAGACATACAGTGGGACATAGAATCTTCTGGTTGTGCTAAAAGCTGTAAATTCTTATCTACAATTCAAGACAATGTCCTCTCTCAGATGGTAGATGAACCGACCAGGGGAGATAATCTGCTAGATCTGGTCCTGTCAAATAGACCGGATACAATTTCAGATCTTCAGGTCTGGGAGCACTTGACAGGTCCGGGAGCACTTGACAGGTCCGGGAGCACTTGACAGGTCCGGGAGCACTTGACAGGTCCGGGAGCACTTGGGCACCAGCGATCATAATATGGTAAGCTTCAACGTAATATTCAATAGAACATTTCAAAGGGGGAATGCTAAAACCTGGAATTTTAGGAAAGCTGATTTCAACAAATTAAGGGAAGAGCTTAAATGTGTAGATTGGGACAAAGTCATAATAACTGGGGATACCGAACATAAATGGGGAAAGTTTAAGGATATATTGCTAGAGTCCTGTAAAAAACTTATACCCTCTGGTAATAAAATGTCCAGGAATAAAAAGAAACCACTATGGATAAATAAGACTGTACAAAGTATAATAAAAAAAAACCCAAAGGGCATTTAAAATCATAAAGGCTGAGAATACAGAAATAGCATTTCAGAAGTATAAAGATATCAATAGGAAATGCAAAAAAGAAATCAAAAAAGCAAAATTAGCTACTGAAACAAAAATCGCCAATGACATTAATATAAATCCCAAAATCTTTTATAAATACATTAATGCCAAAAGGAAAACAAAGGATAATATTGGTCCCTTAAAATCCAATAACATGTTAGTTATAGAGGACAAACAAAAGACTGAGATATTAAATAGGCATTTCTCATCTGTGTTCACCAAGGAACTGACTGTACCATTGACATCCCGCCCACCTCCTTCCTTCCTCATTGCCGGCGGCCGCTTGTAAGGTGAGGTTCCTTGTCCCTGGGGTGTCACACATAGCGATGTGTGCTGCCGCAGGAACGACGAACAACCTGCGTCCTGCAACAGCAACGATAATCGGGAAAGGAACGACGTGTCAACGATCATCGATTAGGTGAGTAATTTTGATCGTTGACGGTCGTTCCTGCGTTTCACACACAACGACGTCGCTAACGAGGCCGGATGTGCATCATGAATTCCGTGACCCCAACGACATCTCGTTAGCGATGTCACTGCGTGTGAAGCCCGCTTTATAGTACAAGCCATCAAACAATCAAATGCTTCAGTATTGCAGGATGTAGTGAAATGAACAACCTCGTATAAAGGCCAGGCCTCATCTGCTGCTGTGTATGGTGCAGGCTCAGCTACTGAGTCTGCTCTGTACAACTGCACAAATACTAAGACATAGGGGCACATTCTGTGTAGACAAGAAGATACAATGAATGATGCTGCGCTGCAATATCAAATGCAACCTGCAATGGAGCGTGGCGCTGTTTTGGGAGGTCAGTAGCCATGTTTTCCTATAAGACATATCTTGGTTGAATTTTTTGCCGCTCAGCACAGACTACCTTGTGGCTTCCATCTTTTTCATGCATTGGGAAGGCTCCTTAGACGCCCTCAGATGACTTCAGCGATGGTTTCGTTACTTATAGCTTATTTCATAGCACTGTGATATAATCCTATAACAAAAACCTTGTTCTTTTCTTTCCCGGACTTTCTAATGTAAGTGACAGTCACAGGGAGATTAAGCCGACTTAATGCGATCACAGACCTTCTGATATAGGGTCCGTCTCAGTCCACAAGATTACCCTATACATTTATGGGGGGATAATGCTCTGGGATGTCTTGATCTGATCAAATATCATCTGAAACTGATATTTAGTTAAGGGTTAATTGGTGATTAGCATATTTATTTCACATTGTGCACTTTAGAGAGGCAGAAGATACAGCGCTAGTGTCTCCCCTCCTTCCTCCACCACAGTCCATTCTAAGCTTCTCTGTAAGATTATAGATGTGGAACTCAAACTTTCTGGGCCCCAATTCTAATAGGGCCCCATCTACCTTCCGCCATATGCAACCCTGGTGTTCCCTTATGGTGCAGAGGGGCGTTCTGGCTCCCTTTAGACGCCTCTTCACTCCCTATAGTTTTGCCGGTGGATTATATATAGTAGCAGGGTAAGATCACACAACCGATTTCTCTCCATATGGTCGTATTATTCGCTTCAGAGTTTATTCAGAATCCGGTTTCTCGGAGGTGGAGAGGAAAAAAAATGTCTTCACCTCCTACATTATGTCAGTCCACAAAAATCGGAGCAGTCAGATGTCATCCGAGTGCGGTTCAATTTTTTCCATGGACCTATAGACTTGGATTATTGATTTTGATCTGACATTTGGCACCGATATATTCCTTAGACCGCTCAGTCCAAGGAAAAGATCGGACATGTGCATGAGCCCTACAGAATAATACGAGTCCGAGTGCTACCAATGAAAACCACAGACTGCACTCGGATGAGAAATCCGGACATGTGTAGAGCCCTATAGAATAACACAAGTCTGAGTGCTATGCGTGAAAACCTCAGAGAGCCTCAGAGAGCACTTAGATGAGAAAATCGGACTTGGGCACAGCCCCATGAAATAACAGGGGTCCAAGTGCCCTCCATGAAAACCTAAGAAAGCACTCGGATGAGAAAATTGGATATGTGCACAGCCCTATAGAATAACATGAGTTCGAGTGCTATCCATAAAAATGTCAGAGAGCACTCGGATGAGAGGATCACCGGATGAGCAGATGTATACGCAGCAAAGCAGGCCCGTGTTATCTGTAGTGGCATCATCTGGAAGTATACTGAGTACAAAGAAGACCTGAGCCCTACTGTTACCAGAAGAACCTGAAAGCCGAACACCGAATACGGCCATAAGAGGAACCCAATAACCAAAAATTCCGCCATCAGAGGAAGCCAAAGACCAAATACCGCCATTAGTGGAGCCCAAACATGGAATACCACCATCAGAGGAAGCCAAAGGTGGAATACCGCCATCAGAGGAAGCCGAAGACCAAATACCGCCATCAGAGGAGCCCAAACACGGAATACCACCATCAGAGGAAGCCAAAGGTGGAATAACGCCATCAGAAGAACCCAAAGGTGGAATACTGCCAACAGAGGAACCCAAAGACCAAATACCACCATCAGAGGCACCCAAAGACCAAATATCGGGATCAGAGGAACCCGAAGACCAAATACCTGGATCAGAGGAGCCCGAAGACCAAATACCGCCATCAGAGGAAACCGAATACCGCCATCAGAGGAACCCTAAGACCAAAAATACCACCATCAGAGGAAACAGAATACCGCCATCAGAAGAAACCGAATACCACCAGTAGAGGAACTTGAAGGCCGAATACCACCATCAGAGGAACTCAAAGACAAAATACCGCCATCAGACTAACCATACTGCCATCAGAGGAACCCAAAGATGGAATACCGCCATCAGAGGAGACCGAATACCGCCATCAGAGGAACCTGAAAGCTGAATACTGCCATCAGAGGAACCCGAAGACGGAATACCGCCATCAGAGGATCCTGAAGATGGAATACTGCCATCAGAGGAGCCCGAAGATCAAGTATGACCATCAGAGGAGCCCAAAGATGGAATACCACCATCAGACTAACCTAAAGTCGGAATACCGCCATCAGACTAACCCAAAGATGGAATGCCGCCATCAGAGGAACCCAAAGACCGAATACCGCCATCAGAGGAACGCAAAGACCGAATACCTCCATCAGAGGAAGCCATAGATCGAATACCACCATCAGAAGAACCACCTGAAGACCAAAAATACCGCCATCAGAAGAAAAGGAATACCGCCATGAGAGGAACCTGAAGGCCGAATACTACCATCAGAGGAAAAGGAATACCGCCATCAGAGGAACCTGAAGGCCGAATACTGCCATCAGAGGAACCCGAAGACGGAATACCACCATCAGAGAAACCTGAAGACGGAATACTGCCATCAGAGGAACCCAAAAACCAAATACCGCCATCAGAGGAAAAGGAATACCACCATCAGAGAAATCCGAAGACCGAATACCGCCATCATAAGACCCCGAAGATGGAATACCGCCATCAGAGGAACCCGAAGACAAAATACCGCCATCAGAGGAACCCGAAGACGAAATACTGCCATCAGAGGAACCCAAAAACCACATACTGCAATTAGAGAAACCCGAAGATCAAATATCACCATCAGAGGAGCCCGAAGATGGAATACCACCATCAGAGGAACCCAACGACTGAATACCGCCATCAGAGGAACCCAAAGACTGAATTCCGCCATGAGAGAAAGCCATAGACCGAATACTGCCATCAGAGGAACCTAAAGACCAAACACCAAATAGTGTCACTAGTAGAAGATCAGACCATGTAGTCACACACCAAAGATCGGACATCAAGAGCCAGAGTCCGGGAAACAAACATTTGTTCCGATGCAGCATCCAAGTGAGCCGGGCCATTACTTCCCGCCTTGACGTACAGTATATATGAAATATCTAGCTACCAAAATTAAACTGTCGATGTAGTGAATTGCCACACAACTACGCCAAGTTTAGTCTACTGGTAACATACACAGATTTATATACAGTATTTCACAAAAATGAGTACACCCCTCACGTTTTTATAAATATTTTCTTATATCTTTTCCTGGGACAACACTGAAGATCTGACCCTGTGATACAATGCGCAGTGTCAGTGTGCAGCTTGTATAACAGGGTAAATAACTCCACAAATAGCCATTAATGTCTACACCACTGGCAACAAAAGTGAGTACACCCCTAAGTGATAATGGCCAAATTGTGCCCAATTAACAATTTTCCCTCCCCGGTGTCATGTGACTCATTAATGTTACGAGGTCTCAGGTGTGAATGGGGGCAGGGGTGTTACATTCGGTGTTATCTCCCACACACTCTCTCATACTGGTCACTGGAAGCTCAGCATGGCTCCTCATGGCAAAGAATTCTCTGAGGATCTGGAAAATGAATTGTTCCCCTGCATAAAGATGGCCGAGGCTATAAGAAAATTGTCACCACCCTGACACTGAGCTGCAGCACGATGGCCAAGACCATACAGCGGTATAACCAGACAGGGATCCACTCAGACCAGACCTTGCCATGGGCGACAACAGAAGCTGAGTGCACGAGCTCCATGTCATATCAGAATAGACGTATGAGTGCTGCCAGTATTGCTGCAGAGGTTACAGGGGTGGGGGGTCCGCCTGTCAGTGCTCAGACCATACATCACACTGCAGAGGTTACAGGGGTGGGGGGGCGCCTGTCAGTTCTCAGACCATACACCACACACTGCAGAGGTTACAGGGGTGGAGGGTCCACCTGTCAGTGCTCAGACCATACAGCGCACACTGTAGAGGTTACAGGGGTGGGGGGTCCGCCTGTCAGTGCTCAGACCATACCCCACACACTGCAGAGGTTACAGGGGTGGGGGTCCGCATGTTAGTGCTCAGACCATACATCACACTGCAGAGGTTACAGGGGTGGGGGGTCCGCCTGTCAGTGCTCAGACCATACATCACACTGCAGATGTTACAGGGGTGGGGGGGCGCCTGTCAGTTCTCAGACCATACACCACACACTGCAGAGGTTACAGGGGTGGAGGGTCCACCTGTCAGTGCTCAGACCATACAGCGCACACTGTAGAGGTTACAGGGGTGGGGGGTCCGCCTGTCAGTGCTCAGACCATACACCGCACACTGCAGAGGTTACAGGGCTGGGGGGTCCGCCTGTCAGTGCTCAGACCATACACCGCACACTGCAGAGGTTACAGGGCTGGGGGGTCCACCTGTCAGTGCTCAGATCATACACCACACACTGCAGAGGTTACAGGGGTGGGGGGTCCACCTGTCAGTGCTCAGATCATACACCACACACTGCAGAGGTTACAGGGGTGGGGGTCCGCCTGTCAGTGCTCAGACCATACCCCACACACTGCAGAGGTTACAGGGGTGGGGGGTCCGCCTGTCAGTGCTCAGACCATACACCGCACACTGCAGAGGTTACAGGGGTGGGGGGTCCGCCTGTCAGTGCTCAGACCATACACCGCACACTGCAGAGGTTACAGGGGTGGGGGTCCGCATGTTAGTGCTCAGACCATACACCGCACACTGCAGAGGTTACAGGGGTGGGGGGTCCGCCTGTCAGTGCTCAGACATACCCCACACACTACAGAGGTTACAGGGGAGGTGGGTCCACTTGTCAGTGCTCAGACCATACATCACACACTGTATCATATTGTTCTACATGGGTGTCATCCCAGAAGGAATCCTCTCCTAAAGATGATGCACAAGAAAGCCGCAGTTTGCTGGAGACAAGCAGACTAAGGACATGGATTACTGGAACCATCCTGGGGTCTGATGAGACCAAGATAAAGTTATTTGGGTCAGATGGTGTCAGTGTTTGCAGGTGAGGAGGAGAAAGACAAGTGTGTCATGCCTACAGTCAGGCATGGTGGTGGTGGAGGGTCATTGTTTGGGGCTGCATGAGTGTTGCCAGCTGTGGGGGCTACAGATCATGGAGAGAACCATGAATGCTAACATGTCCTGAACATACTGAAGCAGAGCAGGATCCCCTCCCTTTATAAACCAGTATGATAATGACCCAAACCCCTCCTAGACCAAATACTGCTGAGTTGAGTTGCAGTACCACACATAACCTGAGGACTGGTGTGGCGCTGTTTTTGGAAGACAGCAGTCATGTTTTTTAATCCTAGTCATCCCCTTTAAAAATTACTTCCTTGCCACCTAATTCCACGTCCCAATCCTCAAAACCGTGAACAACTCTCAGCCGCCATATGTAGAAATCCCAGGATGTCACCGCCCGTCCTCCTGTGCACTATGAGGGCAGGTAAATAGTAGTTATCACAGGTTGGACCAAGATAACATTTACATTTCACAGCAAATTCTTCAGCCTCCAAGGTATACGGTATATACCATCATCACATGACAGCGGGAACTAAAAACAGCGTGTTCCGGAAGTGGATCATAAATGATCTCATTATATTGGTTACTTAGTGCTTCAGTATAATCTCTAGCAGATCGGTCTGATAGGGACCCGGGACCTCGTCTCCCATCAAATCAGCAGAAAATAACATCCAGTGATTTGTAAAAAGCGTTCCGTGTGCGCAGGGTATGACGGTATTATTTTAACCATGTATGGCAGTATTATTTGTACATGATTTTTGGCCACAGTACAATCATCTTATTTGCTCAATGCATGGGAGACATTTTTTTCCAATCATATGGCAGTGATACAAAAACAATGAAGGGCAGTTTTTATTCAACAATGTAACGGTTGTATAATATGTGCACGGCGGTCTTATGTTCGGATGGTATGATGGCGATAGATGATCAAATATAGGACTGGACATGGCATGGCAGTGGTATTCAGCACCATCTGGAGATATTAACACCATTTACACTGAGACAGGCAAATAGTTACATAATTATATAGGTTGATAAAAGTCTTAGGTCCATCAAGTTAACCCTTTCTCCAGCAGTTTCCGCCATTACTTCCTCTTGGGGTTGGGCATTCCACAGTTTGACAGCTCCTCTAACCAGTGGCGAAACTAAAATCTGATGAGCCTCAATGCAAAATTTGGACCAAGGCCCCCCACTTGCAAGGTGGTTAGATGTATGGGGCCCTGGAGCTTTCAAAATCCTACAAAGAGACGTGTCCCTAATGTATTATGTCCCCCATCCTGTACTAATGTTCCCCTTCCTGGGCCCCTTCCATTAAGAATGTCCCTTATTTTGGGCTCCTTCCAGTAAGAATGTCCACCATCCTGGGCCCCTTCCTGGTATAATGTTCACCATTCTAGGTCCATTTGAGTAATAATGTCCCCCCCATCATGGTGTAAAATCCCCATTCTGGTCCCTTCCAATAATAATGTCTCCCATACTGGGCCCCTTGTAATAATAATGTCCAACATCATGTGGACCTTCTAGTAATAATGTTCCCCATCTTGGGCCCCTGGGAGTAATAATGTCCAAAATCATCTTCCCCTTCCAGGTATAATGCCCTTCATCCTCGGCCTACTCCAGTAATAATGTCCCTCATACTGGGCCCCTTGCAATAATAATGCCCAATATCATGTGCCCCTTTCAGTAATAATGTTCCCCATTCTGGGTCCATTCAAGTAATAATGTCCAACATCCTGGGACCCTTCCTGATATAATGTACACCATCCTGGGCCCATTCCAGTAATAATGTCCCTCCTTGTGGTGTAATGGTCCCATTACGGCCCTTTCCAGTAATAATGTCCAACATCTTGGTGTAATTTCCCCATCCTGGGCCTCTCCAGTAATAATGTTCAAAATCCTGGGTCCCTTCCTGGTATAATGTCCCTCATCCTGGGTCCATGTCAATAAGAATGTCCCTCATACTGGGCCCCTTGCAATAATAATGCCCAACATCATGTGCCCCTTTCAGTAATAATGTTCCCCATTCTGAGCCTTTTCCGGTAATAATGCCCAAAATCCTTAACATCTTCATGGTATAATGTCCCCCATCCTGGGCCCATTCCAATAATAATATCCCTCAAAGTGGTGTAATAACCCTATTATGGCCCCTTCCAGTAATAATGTCCTGCATCCTGGTGAAATTTCCCCATCTTGGGCCACTTCCAGTAATAATATCCAACATCCTGGGCCCCTTCCTGGTATAATGTCCCCCCATCCTGGGCCTATTCCAGTAATATTGTTCCTCATTGTGGTGACCTATCCCCATTCTGGCCCCTTCCTGTAATATATGCCTCCCATCCTGGGGTAATTTCCCCATCCTGGGCTCCTTCCAGTAATAATCTCCAACATTCTGGTCCCTTTCTTGGTATAGTGTTCCCCATCCTGGGCCTATTCCAGTAATAATATCGCTTATTGTGGTGTAATATCCCCATTCTGGCCCCTTCCAGTAATATATGTCCCCTTTCCTGGTGTAAGGTCCCCATCCTGGCCCCATCCAGTAATATATGTCCCTCATCCTGGACCCACTCCAGTAATATGTGTCCCCCATCTTTTTCCTTTCCAGTAATAATGTCCAACATCATGGGCCCCTTCTTGGTATAATGTCTCCCATTCTGGCCCCATCCAGTAATATATCTCCCCCATCCTGGCCCTTTCTAGTAATATATATCCCCATCCTGGGCCCCGTCCTAGTATAGTATCAATCTCCCCATTGAGTCCCCTTCCAGTAACAATGTTCCCCATCCTGTTCTGCCGCTGTTCTTTAACAAATTTAAAGAAAACCCCCCAAATATGATTCTTTTTACCTTCCCCCACTCCCATGACCCCCGATGTCCTCTTTTACATCCGGTTCAGAGGCCGGCAGCTGACTTCGTGCCTGCAATGTGCCGCCTGTGACTAGCATGCCACCATCAGGTGTAGGGTATATTGCAGCGCAGGGACCCCTCAGACGCAAATGTAACTGAAATAGGCGCTGGCATCGGGGGCCCCTTCTTTCCGCTTCCCCTTCTCTCCTCGCCCTCTGTGAGCACAATCGTTACCCCTCCAGCTCTAACTGTAAAGAACCTTTGCGATTTAGCTATGGGTATCGCCTTTCCTCCACACGTATGTTCTCCCCGTGTTTGGTGGGTTTCCTCCGGGTTCTCTTGTTTCCTCCCACACACCAAAGACTGAGGGAATGTAGATTGTGAGCCCCAATGGGGACAGTGAAGATGACATCTGTAAGGTGCTGTGGAGTGAATGGCGCTAAATAAGTGCGTACAATAATTATATACAAATAAATAAGTGCCCCCTGGGGCCGTCCTTCGTATTGACCACATACGTATTTATACATATAAGTGATTTCGCCTCCGCGGCGGCTTTTTTCTCCGCCATCGTCTCTGCCGTCTCCGCCCATCCCCATTAATAACAAACTGATTTTTATCGGAACTTCGTGTTTGTTATTTCTTATTCTTATTTTTCTGACACTTTTTGATACATTTTACCCCGGAGGACACGTTCCGATAACGGCACATTATTCCTCATGGTGATAAGATACGGCGCTGTATGTAAACAATGGCGACCTTTGTAGCGCGGAGCAAGAGAGCAGCGCAGCAGAGCCCGGACCTTTATTACTGTTTAGTCAGGATAAGTGCAGTGTTATGTTCAGCCCTGGAAGAGAGCACACTACTGTGTATATGGAGGGCGTTTAAAGGGGATGTGCACACCTGCATCCAGGACCACTGGTAGAGACCCCACTACTGTGTATATAGGGGGTGCTTAAAGGGGAAGTCCACACGTGTCTGCAGGACCACTGGTAGAGAGCCCACTACTGTCTATATAGGGGGCATTTAAAGGGAATGTCCCCACATGTCTGCAGGACCACTGGTAGAGAGCCCACTACTGTGTATATAGGGGGCGTTTAAAGGGAATGTCCACACGTGTCTGCAGGACCACTGGTAGAGAGCCCACTACTGTGTATATGGAGGGCGTTTAAAGGGGATGTGCACACCTGCATCCAGGACCACTGGTAGAGACCCCACTACTGTGTATATAGAGGGTGCTTAAAGGGGAAGTCCACACGTGTCTGCAGGACCACTGGTAGAGAGCCCACTACTGTGTATATGGAGGGCGTTTAAAGGGAATGTCCACACGTGTCTGCAGGACCACTGGTAGAGAGCCCACTACTGTGTATATGGAGGGCGTTTAAAGGGAATGTCCACACGTGTCTGCAGGACCACTGGTAGAGAGCCCACTACTGTGTATATAGGGGGCATTTAAAGGGAATGTCCCCACATGTCTGCAGGACCACTGGTAGAGAGCCCACTACTGTGTATATAGGGGGCGTTTAAAGGGAATGTCAACACGTGTCTGCAGGACCACTGATAGAGAGCCCACTACTGTGTATATGGAGGGCGTTTAAAGGGAATGTCCACACAAGTCTGCAGGACCACTGGTAGAGAGCCTACTACTGTGTATATGGAGGGTGCTTAAAGGGGATGTCCACACGTGTCTGCAGGACCACTGGTAGAGAGCACACTACCGTGTATATGGAGGGTGCTTAAAGGGGATGTCCACACGTGTCTGCAGGACCACTGGTAGAGAGCACACTACTGTGTATATGGAGGGTGCTTAAAGGGGATGTCCACACGTGCCTGCAGGACCACTGGTAGAGAGCACACTACTGTGTATATGGAGGGTGCTTAAAGGGGATGTCCACACGTGTCTGCAGGACCACTGGTAGAGAGCACACTACCGTGTATATGGAGGGTTCTTAAATGGGACATCCACACGTGTCTGTAGTTCAGCTCAAATCAATCATTTTAAAATCACAGAAATAATTACCATTGGTAAAGCAGCTTATATCAGATGGGAGCTGCTGAAAGCCCCCAGAGCTGCTACATTACTCTTTCTGAGAAGCCCATGGCCTTGAAGGGAGAACATTTTCTCTATATATCACAATACAGCCATACTGTAGTGTATAGAAGAAGGGATCACAAGAGCCCCCTAAATAGATTAAAGATTTAAAAAAAAATCAAGGAAAAAAAACCTAAAAAAAAAAAAAAATAAGAATTTGAATCACCTTCTATTTTTCCTATTAAAAGATAAATAAACCCATTCAGCATCGCCGCACCTCTAAATTTCTGGTCTTTAGAAGTATAAAATTAATTACCCATATAGTAAATGCCAGAAAGAGAGAGAAAATCCAACTGATAGAATTACTGATTTTCATCCAATATAACTTGCTTAAAAAAATATAATAAAAAGCCATCAAAATATTATATGTAACACAAATTGGTATCAATTTCTGTCTGCCTGCTGTAACCACTAGGGGGCGCTCCCTGCAGTCAGGGCTCTGCGGGGGCCGGATCATCACTCCCAGGACTCCTCATGCGTAATTACATTGGCTGGATGTTTGTGGTTGTTGTATGGTTGAAGAATACATTTGAAGCCAATAAGTCGCCTCTCCGATTGAGTTACACGATGGGTATTTATCTGCCCATATTTTTGGAAGTGATGATCCGGCCCCCACAGACCCCTGATCTCACGTCATCTCATCAGTCAGAGATCCCAAGAAGAGAGAGAAGGATTCGCACAAGCCTCATACACAGAAGATTTGAGGTCAGGTCTCAAAAATGTTTGGAGAAACCACCTGCTGAGTTCCTTCAAAACTGAGTACAAGTGATGGAGGTGATGAGCGGTCACCAAACACTGAGGATGGAGATGTTACGACATGAACCCTAACACTCTAAAGGGGATAAACAAACCAGGGGAGATGTAGAACCAAAAATCCACAGGTCTCAAAACAGGTTTGTACGTTCCCTAGACCTGACCCTGATATGTCCCTGCCTGACAGAGAAGGTTGGCACCCTAAGATTATGTAAAGGCACCACCACCCCCAGAGTGTCCTTAACTGCACCATCAGCTATAAACCAAGTGTAACATAAAAACAACCATAAACATAAATGAAGAGTGAAAAAGGCAGAGAGTGAGACCCAGGGCTAGGACTGTGCAAACACAGTCATACAGGAATGATGGAATACAAGAAACTAAAAAGAACAGAATACATGGAAACCCTCCATAACCTAAATGACACAAAATAGGAGAAAACTGGGAAAGGATTCACACAAACTACAGGGAATAGCAATAGCAATGTCTCAGTAAGAAAACCATAAACAAAGAGCTGGGACAACCTTACATTCCGAAATATAGCCAGGACTGAGGCTTGTGAGTAACGGGTATAAATAGACCCTCCCAAAATGGGATTGGGTAAACCAAATAAGAAAGTACATACACCTGAATATACGGTAAGTGAAACAAGAATGGCGTCCCTACTCATTGACTGTTGACTCTGAGTCTCCTTAACTGCTAGGGCTAGAAACGTACAAACGCAGTCACACAGCAATGATGGAATACAAGAAATCATAAAGAATAAAACCAAAAATGGAGAAACCCTCCCAAACCCAAATAAAATAAAATAGGAGATATGTGGGAAAAGATTTACAGAAACAAATTGCAGGGAATAACAGCAACAGTATGAAAATCTAAACCGAGGAGCTGGGACTCCAGACAACCATCCATCCAGAAATATAGCCAGTACTGAGGCATATGAGTAATGAGGGAAAACAGACCCTCCCAAAATGTGATTGGGCAAACCAAACAAGAAAATGCACATACCTGAAAAGAAACAGGGAAGGCAAAGCATTAGAAAGAAACCAAGAAATCCTTCAATAGTTTCACCAACAAAAAACAGGCTGTCATCCAACAAAAAGGGAAACCAACCAACAACCAGAGATCCCCGCCTCGAACCGTGGAGTGGAGCCATGGTAGTACCCCCCTTCTACAAGGTGCAAATGGACCCTCAGAAATCCTCGATCTCCAACAACTCTGATGGAACCTTGACTCGGGAATTATCCTCAGTAAACCTTCCACTTAACCTGACCTCCCTGGATCCCAGAACTCGTTCCACTTCATACTCCAGATCCCCATCCAGATGCACCATAATAATGTTGCGAGGACCAGGCATCCTCACAAATCTCTTCAAAAGGGAAGAATAGAACGAGCTGATGATTTTCCAAGTTACCGAGAGTTTTAAAACTTCAGAAATTCTATAAAGATCTACAAGTTTGGGAGCAAATTTCTTAGAGGCTACTTTAAATTTTTAGAGGACAACTGTGGTGCCCTGGACTAGCCAGGTCGTCACAGGTACTACAACACACACCCCCACCCTGAGACAGGCACATCAGCCAGACACAAAATCCTTGTTGCCTCCCTCCAGGGGCTGATGTTCACACCAGGTGGGGTGGAGCCAGGCGGTTGGCCCCACCCACTGAGGAGTTCACAGTCCTGGAGGCGGGAAAAGGAAGTCAGATCAGTTAGGGAAGTGGAAGAGAGAGGAGTGAGAAGTGAGGAGTAAACTGACCGTGTCCGGGTGTGTGGCCCGGGCACCAAGAGCAAGGTTGGCAGACGGTGGTGGCCGTCTGCAGGAGAGGCAGATCAACGCGGAACCGTAGGACCGGGGACGGGCGGTGGCCCGCCGGTACCGAACCGGGGAGCGAAGTCAAGCCAGCACACACAGACAGGGCCTGCCGACCCCGACCAGGCTTGGCGTCGCCATTAGAGGTCAAATCCGTCAGTGACCGGAACCCCAGGGGTTTCCTAACAGCCAAGACCTGATTGAAGGCAACCGTCCGACCAGCAAAAGGAAATACAGCTACCGCCACAGCTAGAGTTCCCAGGGCCAGAGCCTGCAGGCAAAAGGGCTCCTCCGGCACATATACACGCTGGGGAGCGGGTTACCGGTGGGAATCCATCGGGACCGAACATACACAAAGGTGCAGGGAAAGGCAGCCACCACCAACCGTCCGGGAGAAGTCACAGCAGCCGGCTGCGGGACCCGTCCATCCAGCCATTTGGTTTACCAGAGACTTTGCGAACATTTGTGGCTGAGTGAGTACAACCGTGCCGTCCGGCACCGCGCTGCGCAGTCCAGGCGACCCTGCACCTTGCCAACCCTGCCTCACCGTCACCTAACAGGGCCCCAGGACCACCAACCCCTACCCACGGAGGGGGGGAAACAACATCCCAGCTGCTCCCTACCATCGCTCCCAGGATCCCCGTCACCAGCAGCGGTGGTGTCCAACCTCACCACAACCCGTGGGTGGCGTCACAGACCAAATCTCCAAACCAAACTACCCCCTTTCACTCACGGGCGAGGAGCGCCGCTCGAGCCCCCGGATCCGGCCCACCGCTTGAGCCACCGAGCAGCCATCGCAGCAGCGCCGGACCCGAGCGTTAGCGAGCGCAGCGCAGCGGCGTCCTCCCCACCCACGACACAACCACACAAACTCCCCCACCCAAAAGACAGGAGCCATTCTGGGTCTGCGTTTGGCTCCTTTTCTGACCCGATCACCAGCAACCAAAGACCCCTTTTTGACCTGCTTCCAGACTTTTATCACATGTGAATAAAATTTCTCTTCTGGCAGAAAGGACTGCAACCCAGAAAAAATCCCAAACACTGCATGAAAACCCCCACAACAACAAAAAAGGTGAGGTTCCGGTAGCTGTGGAAGCACAATTATTTAAAGCAGATTCAGCAAGGGTCAAAAACATCACCCAGTCCTCCTGATGAGATGAAACAAAACACCTCAAATATTGCGCTCTTCGTTCAGTCTGTCCATTAGTCTCATGATGGTATCATGAGGAAATTGGCAACTTGATACCCAATCTGGAACAAACACTAGGACAAAAGTTAGCCAAGAACTGTACTGAACCCCTCTATCAGAAATAATAATTTTCGGACTACCATGAAGTCTAAAGCGGGCTTTACACGCTGCGACATCGCTAATGCGGAGTCGTTGGGGTCACGGAATTCGTGACGCACATCCGGCCGCATTAGCGATGCCGTTGCGTGTGACACCGATAAGCGATTTTGCATCGTTGCAAAAACGTGCAAAATCGCTAATCGGCGACATGGGGGTCCATTCTCAAATCTCGTTACTGCAGCAGTAACGAGGTTGTTCCTCGTTCCTGCGGCAGCACACATCGCTGCGTGTGACGCCGCAGGAACGAGGAAGCTCCCCTTACCTGCCTCCCGGCCGCTATGAGGAGGGAAGGAGGTGGGCGGGATGTTACGTCCCGCTCAGCTCCGCCCCTCCGCTTCTATTGGGCGGCGGTTCAGTGACGTCGCTGTGACGCCGCACGGACCGCCCCCTTAGAAAGGAGGCGGTTCGCCCGTCACAGCGACGTCGCCGGACAGGTATGTATGTGTGACGGCTGTTGTGCGACACGGGCAGCGATTTGCCCGTGTCACGCAACAGATGGGGGCGGGTACCCACACTAGCGATATCGGGACCGATATCGCAGTGTGTAAAGTAGCCTTAAGGGCGGCTTTGCACACTACGACATCGCAGGTGCGATGTCGGTGGGGTCAAATAATCGAAAGTTACGCATATCCGGCGTCACTTGCGATGTCGTAGTGTGTAAATCCTAGATGATATGATGAACGAGCGCAAAAGCGTCGTTATCGTATCATCGGTGCAGGCTCCGACATTTCCATAATGCCGGTGCCGCGACAGGTACAATGTAGTTCCTCGTTCCTGCGGCAACACACATCGCTGTGTGTGAAGCCGCAGGAACGAGGAACATCTCCTTACCTGCCGCCAGCGGCTATACGGAAGGAAGGAGGTGGGCGGGATGTTTACATCCTGCTCATCTCCGCCCCTCCGCCACCTGCCGTGTGACGTCGCTGTGACGCCGCACGGCCCGCCCCCTTAGGAAGGAGGCGGATCGCCGGCCAGAGCAACGGTCGCAGGGCAGGTGAGTGCATGTGAAGCTGGCGTAGCGATAATTTTCGCTACGCCAGCTATCACAAGATATCGTACCTGCGACGGGGGCGGGGACTATTGCGTGCAACATCGCAGCATCGGCTTGCGATGTCGCAACGTGCAAAGCCCGCCTATCAATATAAGAAATGAACAATGTAGCTAAACTCTTAGGAAGTAGGACCAAAAACCATCTTGCTGAAATGGTCCACCACCACCCACACAATATTACCTCCAGAACTAGGTAAATCAGTGACAAAATGCATAAACAAGTTGGTCCAAGGCTGTGACGGAACCTTGTTAGGCAAGAGATAACCCACTGGGGCCTGACGAAAAGCTTTAGGCCTGGTACAGACCCTGCATTTCCGAACATACCCATCCCCTTCCTTACGAGCATTCTGGCACCCAAATGAGCCAGAAAGAAATCTACAAGTAGCAGAAGAACCAGCCAAAACAGAATCATTCACCTCCTCAAGAAGATCCATGTGTCTGGTGTCTTTGATCTGAGGAGATAGGTCACGGAGAAATCAAACCAAACAAAAAGAGCCCACCGGGCCTGTCTGCGGTTTAGACACTTAGCAGCATCAATTTATATTAGGGTTTTGTGACCGATAAAGACTGCTATCTTATGTCTAGCTCCCTCCAACTAATGTCTCCATTCCTCAAAGGCTCTCTTAACTGCCAAAAGCTCACAGTCACCGATGTCATAGTTAGATTTGCCTTGAGAGAACTTCTGAGAATAAATGGAACAGGGATGAAGGAAATTATTTTATGAAAGAACGGCCCCCCATCACTACAGCCGAAATGTCTACTTCGACAACAAATGGCAGCTAAATATTGGGTTGACTGGGAACAGGAGATTTAGAAAAGGCCATCTTGGGGCAGAAAAGGCATTCTCTGTGTACTGCCTCCGTGTCAGAGGCCGAGCCACTTGGATCCGGAGCTGCGGTGGCTCGAGGGGTCTCCACACCCGAGGGTTCGCGTAGACACTCGAATTTAAGAAGAGGAGTATGTACAGGGAGTTAGAAGTTTGTGACGCCACTCAGGGTGCGTGGTAATATGGAGTACCACCGCTGCTGTTGGGAGTGCCTGGTGGTTGTGGTAAGGCAGCAAGGTGTTTAACCCCTCCGTGGGTAGGGAGATTGTACCCCGGGACCCAGTGATGGTGGTGCAGGGGTACCGTTGAGAGTAGGAAAGGGGTTTTCTGCATACTCACTCAGTCCAAGAATACTGACACCGACAGCTTGTAAACCAGAATTCTGAGCACCGCTGCAGCAGGGAGGGAGCACGCGTGGATCCGTGCCCTTGGTATTGCTTGTTAGCCTGTGGCCTTTTCTGTGGCACCTTCTCTCTGTTAGACCCTCTAGTATGGAACTAATCAGGTCCCGCTCACCCGTATGGCTAACGGAGTGAGCTTGTTCTCAGGGTTCACGTTCTGGATTTTCTAGACTGTGTTTGGGAAAACTCCTATCCCATCGGTGCGCTAGTACCCCGATTTTGGAGTGGGTGAGGGATGAATCTTGAAGACTTCACCCCCGTCGGGTAAATTACCAGGACGCTTGAAGCTACTTCCCGGCCTAGGGTCCACGTACCCCGTCGTGCCCTGGCCCCTGCCCGGAGATGGCTCAAGGCTGCCGGCTGCCCTCCTCGGAAATCCGTGCCCCTTGACACAATCCCCTGCGACTGGAGTTCCAGCTCCTACCAGGCCCAGACCAACGCCTGCCACCTAGTACTCAAGGAGCCCTGCTCCTAACCTCCAACAACACACTCTCCCATGACCTCTCTCCTTGAGAGTCACCGCACAACTCCTTTCACTTTTTCCCTTTCCCCTACCAACCCCCTATGTGGGCAGCCCTATTCCATTCAGGCCCCCCAATGGTGTGTCTGGTGGGTATGGTGCAAAGTGTTGCTAGGATTTTGACTGGCTAAGCTGTTAGCAACACCAAAGGACAAGGATCCGTAACCAAGGAGGGTAGATACTGTGCAGGAGGGCAGATTGCACAATACCCTGTGACGACCTGATAGGCCAGGGCGTCACATATGCCTCAGCTGACAATAAAGACTCGTTAGTCCCTTTCTTGGTCCTGTCAGTTACTGGTTTATCTAGGATCAAAAAATTCTTAATGATCTTCCAGTAATAATTCGCAAAACCTCTGTAAAGCTTTAAGGTTAGTCAGTTGAACCCAATCAAGTACGGCCTGTGCCTTAACGGGATTCAACTGAAACCCTGAAGCAGAAACCAGATGACTTAATAATTGCACCTGCTGCACTTCAAAAACATATTTCTCCAGCTTAGCAAATTAATGATTGTCACAAAGAATCTGGAGGACCTGCAAAAATGTGGCCCCGGGGTTTCTCCTAAGAACGTGAGTCAAATGTCATCAAGATAGATCAAAATATATAATCAAAATCCTGAATGAAATCTGGAAGGTGAGTTCAAAACATTAACCATGACATACAAAGCCATGCACAACCTGTCTCCTCCTTACATCTGTGACCTAGTCTCCCGGTACCTACCTGTACGCAACCTCAGATCCTCACAAGATCTCCTTCTCTACTCTTCTCTTATCTCCTCCTCCCACAATCGCGTACAAGATGTCTCCCGTGCCTCCCCCATACTCTGGAACGCTCTACCTCAGCATATCAGACTCTCCCCTACCGTGGAAAGCTTCAAGAGGAACCTCAAGACCCACCTCTTCCAACAAGCCTACAACCTACAATAACCCTCAGTCCAGTACACCACTGCACAACCAGCTCTGTCCTCACCTATTGTACCATCACCCATTCCCTGTAGACTGTGAGCCCTCGCGGGCAGGGTCCTCTCTCCTCCTGTAGACTGTCAGCCCTCGCGGGCAGGGTCTTCTCTCCTCCTGTAGACTGTGAGCCCTCGCGGGCAGGGTCCTCTCTCCTCCTGTAGACTGTGAGCCCTCGCGGGCAGGGTCCTCTTTCCTCTTGTAGACTGTGAGCCCTCGCGGGCAGGGTCCTCTCTCCTCCTGTAGACTGTGAGCCCTCGCGGGCAGGGTCCGCTCTCCTCCTATACCAGTCTGTTTTGTACTGTTAATGATTGTTGTACGTATACCCTCTTTCACTTGTAAAGCGCCATGGAATAAATGGCGCTATAATAATAAATAATAATAATAATAATAATCTTACAGAAGCCAAGGATCTGGATAAACAACTAGAAAAACAATAGTCGCGCCTAACACTTAACCTCCTGAGTCTCTAAATTGAAAGCAGGATTGTGCTTAACTAGCCAAGGTAAACCCAACACCAATTTTGCAGGTAATGCAAGACACCATAAAAGAAATGAATTCAGAGTGTAATACCCCTACCTTTATAAAGACATCCTCGACCTTTGAGGTCACATGGCTTTGTTAAAGAGGACAATTATCAATCACTGAAACTTGGATGACCGAGGGAAGAGATATTCTTATAGCCACAGTTAACAGCAAAGTCATGGTCAATACAATTCAGAGGAGAACCTGAAACCACAAGTACTGGAGTAAAAATAAACCTATTTTAGTCTCTAATGACATCTGTAAAAAAAAACCAAAAACCTGATGTTTGCACCAGAGATAATCTCAAACTCTTGGAATTAGCATCCACATACTTTAGTATTATTTTTTCTTTTTCCCTTTTTCCTTGGAAGTCATTAATGTTCCTAAACGATGACGTGACCTGAACGACCACAATATAAACAAAAACGAGTTGGCGTTCTGCGATCCATACTTTGTCTGGGATTCCAATTTGCATAGGTTCACCTGTCTTCACGGATGGAGATGCCACCAAAATACCCTCGAACATGTTTCTATCCCTCAGATACCTGTCCGGATAAATAGCAAGAGACACAGCATCCTCCAAAGACTGCAGACTGGAATCGTAAGTCATCCTGTCCTTGATCTGATCAGACAGTTCCTGGTAAAAACTGGCAGGGTTATTCCAAGAGGTCTCCACAGCCCGTCATCTAAGTTCTGAGCTGTAGTTCTCCACGACTGTGATCTCCCTCAACCAATCCAATCTTGGACTCAGCAACGACGATCTTATAAGGATCTTCATAAATGAGACCAAGAGCCAAGAGAAATGCCTCTATGGAGGACCTCCATAGAGGCATTTCTCTGGGCTCTTGGTCTCATTTATGAAGATCCTTATACATCCATTGGAGGTCAACCATGGAGAATCCTCAGTCAAGGAAAAAGCCCAAACCTGTGCATAACCACAAAGCAAAGACAAAATAATTCCTAGATGCTGACTCTCTGACCAGGAGGATACCAGATGTAAATTGATGTATCACTAGATTGTAGCATAAAAAACAGAGAACTTACTTTGGCCACCATTGAGACAATCCGGGATCTTTACCTTAGGTTCCAACGGAAAACACTGATGCCCTCGATCACTAGTACAGCCGAACGTATAAGTAGTTATTGGTTCCTAACTTCAGTGACCTCCACTGACAAGGCCTGTAGTTGTGCAGCCAAGGAGCAAACCGGATCCATACGGAGGCCCACACAGTGCACAAATGGGCTGGCTATAATATTACGACTGAACCCTAAAGGGTACTTTACACGCTGTGACATCGCTGCCGAAATATCGTCGGGGTCTCGTCGTTAGTGACGCACATCCGGCGCCGGTAGCGACATCGCAGCGTGTAATACAAATGAGCGACGATCAACGAGCACAAAACGTGAAAAATAGTTGCTCGTTGACACATCGTTCATTTCCATAATATCGGTGCTGCTGCAGGTACGATGTTGTTTGTCGTTCCTGCGGCAGCACATATCGCTGTGTGTAACGCCGGCGGAACAACAAACATCTCCTTACCTGCCTCCACCGGAAAAGGAGGAAGGAAGGAGGTGGCCGGGAGGTTCCGGCCGCTCATCTCTGCCCCTCCTTTTCTATTGGGCGGCGGTTCAGTGACGCTGCTGTGACGTCGCTGTGATGCTGAACGAACCGCCCCCTTAGAAAGGAAGCGGGTCGCCGGCCAGAGCGACGTCGCAGAGCAGGTATGTGCATGTGATGCTGCCGTAGCGATAATGTTCGCTACGGCAGCTATCACCACATATCGCATGTGCGACAGGGGCGGGTGCTATCGCGCTCGACATCGCTAGCAATTGCTAGCGATGTCGCAGCGTGTAAAGTACCCCTACCACTCTCATGGGGATGGACAAATAAGAGAAGATGTAAAACCAAAAATCCACAGGTCCCAAAACAGGCTACACTATGCCTTAAACCTGACCCCAGACAACCATCCATCCAGAAATAGAGCCAGCACTGAGGCATGTGAGTAATGAGTAGAAATAGTCCTACCAAGATGTGATTGGGTAAACCAAGTGAGAAAGTGCACATACCTCAATAGAACTGAAAAAGGAAAGGTAAATATCACAAGTGTTTCATGATTGACAGACAGTCTTGTGGTGTCCGGCTGCAGAAGGTCGCAGCGTTTGGCTACACAAACTGCGCCCTAACATTTTATTCTTCCTGCATGGTATCCTGTGTATCATCTCAGCTTGCCATTTTGGCTTATTCATGGTGCTCCCGGGCACTCGAAGATGCTCATATAAAGCAGTGATGTTACGTGTGTGCCACGGTTGACAGACAGTCCTGTGGTGTCCATCTGTAGAAGGTCACAGCGTTTAGGTACACAAACTGCTCCCTGACAGTCTATTCTTCCTACTGTGGAGTAAATGGTATCATATGTGTCTTATCTGCTTGTGGTTAATCCACTTCCTTTTGGGACCCTGTGGATATCCTCACCTTTAAGATGTTAATCATCATAATCACTTCCTATTGTGTCCTTAAAGACCCTCATTTCCCCTTGGTCTTTGCTGGTCACAGAGTTATATTCCTATACAGGCCTTGGATGCAAGCAGTCGGCTTGTATTCATCTGAAGAAACGTTGTTTGTTGCTGTTCCTCTCCCTGAGTCTTCTTGGAGATAGGTTATTTATTCACTTCCCCCTGTTTGTGCTCCCTGTGTCTTCTTTAGCTCCTAGAGGGGCTGACTAAGCGCTCATCCCATCCGCTTCTTACGTAGGGCCCAGTTCAAGGTCAGCCAGGGTCAGGTATCCTGCTCGGCGCATAGGGGGGCCAGCCGGTTTGGTCAGGGGTCATCATCTCCCCCTTCTGTAGACACAGGGTTTCCCTTATCTTTCCTTTTGCTGTACTCGGGGTACTTCGCCATGAAAGCATTAGAAAGACAAGACATCCTTAAGCATTTAGTCCAGCACAAAACAGGTTGAGGTCCATTCAAGTGGGAAACCAATTTAAAACCAGAGATCACTGGTTGAAACCTCAGAATGGAGCCATGACAGTAGGTTATCGGCCTCTAATACTGGAGATGGAGGCTCTCGATTGTCACTGAATACTGATTTTAATTACACTACCCTTTTCTTAATTCACTTTGTGTTTTGTTCATTGATAAAATACACTATTAACGTTTATATTTTAAATACTACTAGGGAGAGCTCCCTGTATACAGAGATACATGATAAGATCCTGTCTGCAGTCACCACTAGGGGGTGCTCCCTGTATACAGAGATACATGATAAGATCCTGTCTGCAGCCACCACTAGGGGGAGCTCCCTGTATACAGAGATACATGATATGATCCTGTCTGCAGCCACCACTAGGGGGAGCTCCCTGTATACAGAGATACATGATATGATCCTGTCTGCAGCCACCACTAGGGGGAGCTCCCTGTATACAGAGACACATAAGATCCTGTCTGCAGACACCACTAGGGGGAGCTCCCTGTATACAGAGACACATGATAAGATCCTGTCTGCAGCCACCACTAGGGGGAGCTCCCTGTATACAGAGGTACATGGTAAGATCCTGTCTGCATCCACCACTAGGGGGAGCTCCCTGTATACAGAGATACATGATAAGATCCTGTCTGCAGCCACCACTAGGGGGAGCTCCCTGTATACAGAGATATACATGATAAGATCCTGTCTGCAGTCACCACTAGGGGGAGCTCCCTGTATACAGAGATACATGATAAGATCCTGTCTGCAGCCACCACTAGGGGGAGCTCCCTGTATACAGAGATATATGATAAGGTCCTGTCTGTAGCCACCACTAGGGGGAGCTCCCTGTATACAGAGATACATGATAAGATCCTGTCTGCAGCCACCACTAGGGGGAGCTCCCTGTATACAGAGATACATGATAAGATCCTGTCTGCAGCCACCACTAGAGGGAGCTCCCTGTATACAGAGATACATGATATGATCCTGTCTGCAGCCACCACTAGGGGGAGCTCCCTGTATACAGAGATACATGATATGATCCTGTCTGCAGCCACCACTAGGGGGAGCTCCCTGTATACAGAGACACATAAGATCCTGTCTGCAGACACCACTAGGGGGAGCTCCCTGTATACAGAGACACATGATAAGATCCTGTCTGCAGCCACCACTAGGGGGAGCTCCCTGTATACAGAGGTACATGGTAAGATCCTGTCTGCATCCACCACTAGGGGGAGCTCCCTGTATACAGAGATACATGATAAGATCCTGTCTGCAGCCACTACTAGGGGGAGCTCCCTGTATACAGAGATATACATGATAAGATCCTGTCTGCAGTCACCACTAGGGGGAGCTCCCTGTATACAGAGATACATGATAAGATCCTGTCTGCAGCCACCACTAGGGGGAGCTCCCTGTATACAGAGATACATGATAAGATCCTGTCTGCAGCCACCACTAGGGGGAGCTCCCTGTATACAGAGATACATGATAAGATCCTGTCTACACCCACCACTAGGGGGAGCTCCCTGTATACAGAGATACATGATAAGATCCTGTCTGCAGCCACTACTAGGGGGAGCTCCCTGTATACAGAGATACATGATAAGATCCTGTCTGCAGCCACCACTAGGGGGAGCTCCCTGTATACAGAGATACATGATAAGATCCTGTCTGCAGCCACCACTAGGGGGTGCTCCCTGTATACAGAGATACATGATAAGATCCTGTCTGCAGCCACCACTAGGGGGAGCTCCCTGTATACAGAGATACATGGTAAGATCCTGTCTGCAGCCACCACTAGGGGGAGCTCCCTGTATACAGTGATACATGATAATATTCTGTCTGCAGCCACCACTAGGGGGAGCTCCCTGTATACAGAGATACATGATAAAATTATGTCTGTAGTCACCACTAGGGGGAGCTCCCTGTATACAGAGATACATGATAAGATTCTGTCTGCAGTAACCACTAGGGGGAGCTCCCTGTATTCAGAGATACATGATAAGAGCCTGTCTGCAGTCACCACTAGGAGGAGCTCCCTGTATACAGAGATACATGATAAGATCCTGTCTGCATCCAACACTAGGGGGAGCTCCCTGTATACAAAGATACATGATAAGATCCTGTCTGCAGCCACCACTAGGGGGAGCTCCCTGTATACAGAGATACACTACAGTTCAAAAGTTTGGGGTCCCCCAGACAATTTTGTGTTTTCCATAAAAAATCCTACTTTTATTTATAAATGAGTTGCATAATGAATAGAGAATATCGTCCAGACTGTGACGAGGTTAGAAATAATGATTGTTACATGTAATAATAATCTTCTCCTCACACTTTGCTCTCGGCACAGAATGCTCCTTTGCACAATTCCAGCTTTGCAGAGCTTTGGCATTCTAGCTGTTAATTTGCGGAGGTATCTGGAGATATTCCCCCCCTCCCCCTCCACAAGTTGGATTGGTTGATGGGCACTTTTTGGTACCATACGGTCAAGCTGCTCCCACAACAGCTCTATAGGGTTGAGATCTGGTGACTGGGCCGCTCCATTACAGATAGATACCAGCTGCCGGCTTCTTCCCTAAATAGTTCATGCATAATTTGGAGGTGTGTTTTGGGTCATTGTCCTGTTGTAGGATAAAATTGGCTCCAATCAAGCGCTGTCCACAAGGTATGGCATGGCATTGCAAAATGGAGTGATAGCCTTCCTTATTCAAAATCCCTTTTACCTTTTACAAATCTCCCACTTTACCAGCACCAAAGCAACCCCAGACCATCACATTACCTCCACCATGCTTGACAGAAGGCGTCAGGCAGTCTTCCAGCATCTTTTCAGTAGTTCTGCATCTCATAAATGTTCTTCTGTATGATCCAAACACCTCAAACTTTGATTTGTCTGTCCATGACACTTTTTTCCAATCTTCCTCTGTCCAATGTCTGTGTTCTTTTGCCGATATTAATCTTTACCTTTTATAAACCAGTCTCTGATATGGCTTTTTCTTTGCCACTCTGCCCTGAAGGCCGGCATCCCGGAGTCACCTCTTCACTGTAGACGGTGACACTAGTGTTTTGCGGGTACTATGTAATGAAGCTGCCAGTGAGGATCTGTGAGGCGTGGATTTCTCACACTAGAGCCTCTAATGTACTTGTCTTGTTGCTCAGTTGTGCAGCGCGGCCTCCCACTCCTCTTTCTACTCTGGTTAGAGCCTGTTTCTGCTCTCCTCTGAAGGGAGTAGTTCACACCGTTGTAGGAAATCTTCAGTTTCTTGGCAATTTCTCGCATGGAGTATCCTTCATTTCTAAGAACAAGAACAGACTGTCGAGTTTCACAAGAAAGTTCTCTTTTTCTGGCAATTTTGAGCGTTTTATGGAACTAACAAATGTAATGCTCCAGATTCTCAACTAACTCAAAGGAAGGGCAGTTTTATAGCTTCTCTAATCAGCAAAACGGTTTTCAGCTCTGCTAACATATTTGCACAAGGATTTTCAAGGGATTTCTGTACATCCATTAGCCTTCTAACACAGTTAGCAAACACAATGTACCATTAGAACACTGGAGTAGTGGTTGTTGGAAATGGGCCTCTATACACCTATGTAGATATTGCATTAAAAACCAGACGTTTGCAGCGAGAATAGTCATTTACCACATTAACAATGTATAGAGGGGGTTTCTGTGTAATTTAATGTTAGTTTCATTGAAAAAAAAAATGTGCTTTTCCTTTCAAAAATAAGGAAATATCTAAGTGACCCTAAACGTTTGAACTGCAGTGTATACAACAAGCTTCTGTCTGCAGCCACCACTAGGGGGAGCTTCCATTGAATTGAATACTAGCTAAGACTGCAGAGAGCTCCCCCTAGTGGTGACTTTAGGCACACAGATTTCTGAAGTGTAAAGCTGAAGGTTAGCAGGGATTCGGAACCTTGTCCCTATAGAGGTATTTTCTGATAGAAAGCCCAACCACCAATGGTCATGGGCATTCTGCTATTGTTAACATCTGCATGGAATAACAGATTAAGTAAAAAAATGAGATTTATTGTGAACGCTGGCGATTCTGCAATATTTGGGTTTGTCAACCCCTCTCCTTCTGATAGGTAAACAATAATGAATCTGGTGCCAGTATACTCGCTGCCAACTTGGCCTCCTGTCCACTTACCTCTGCTTGTCCTCAGATAACCAGCTTTGCGCATGGCTTCTCACTGGTGTTATTCTTTCTGTCCAGCTTTATTATTAGCACCCATCTCCCAGCACCCCCTGCTTGTTCAGTGTCTGTACAGACCTTATTGCTTCTTGTTTCTATCTTCATTACTGTGCAGCTCAGACATCATGGATGGTTATTTTCTACAGCAGGTACATGGGTTACTGCACGTGTCATGCAGATGAGCTGGACAGTCACAGCTATCTGTGTAATAAATCTGCTGATGGTCTCAGAACTAATCACCTTATATCTTATAACCCTGCTGCAGTGATAATATTATATTTATCTGAACACAAATGCTTCACTGTAGGCATCACCGAGCCCCCACCATGCTTCACTGTAGGCATAACCAAGCCCCCTAAATGTTTCAATGTAGACATCACTGAACCCCCACCATGCTTCACTGAAGGCATAACCAAGCCTTCTAAATGTTTCAAAGTAGACATCACTGAACCCCCACCATGCTTCACTGAAGGCATAACCAAATCTCCTAAAAGTTTCAATGTAGGCATCACCGAATCCCCACCATGCTTCATTGAAGGCATCCCTCAGCTACTACAATGCTTAATTGTAGACATCACTATGCCCTCGCCGTACTTTATTTCACAGTAGGCGTCACCAAGCCCCCACCATGCTTCACTGAAGGCATCCCTCAGTCACCACCATGCTTCATTGTATGCATCACTATGCCCTCGCCATACTTTATTTCACAGTAGGCGTCACCAAGCCCCCGCCATGCTTCACTGTAGGCATCACTGAGCCACCATTATACTTCACTGCAGGCATGGCATTCTTTTCAGCAAATGCTTCATTCTTCCTCATTCATTCCTTCCTCATCTAGACATACGGCTTATACATATGGCCGAAAAGTTCCAGGTTTGTTACATCTTTTCACAAAAAAGAATCCCAGAACTCTGTGACTTAATTATAGGGTTTTTTTTTATCATATTCAAGCCAATTGTTCTTGAAATTTTAGGTCAGCAGAGAGGACATTTCAGACTTCTGACATGGTGATCTTCAAGGTTTACGGTATTATGCACCTTAATGTTGCATTTTGACTACCTGCCTCCTTAGGATTCCAGTAGCAGCTAATTGGAGCCTTTGAATATTTTTCCTAAACTGTATAAGGCAGTGATAAAGTTTCTTCTTTCTGGACCTCTCTCTTGCCAGTAAAACAATATTAGTGATGATTGCCCGTGAGGGATGGGATGAGATTCCTATGGAACGCTGACAGAAGTTGGTGTTGGGTTATAAATAACATTTAGGGCAGGTCATAACAGCCAGAGGGGCAACAGGTCGCAACAGCCAGAGGGGCAACAGGTCGCAACAGCCAGAGGGGAAACAGGTCACAACAGCCAGAGGGGAAACAGGTCACAACAGCCAGAGGGGCAGCAGGTCATAACAGCCAGAGGGGTCACAGGTTATAAAAGCCAGAGGGGCAACAGATCACAACCGCCAGAGGGGCAACAGGTCGCAACAGCCAGAGGGGAAACAGGTCACAACAGCCAGAGGGGAAACAGGTCACAACAGCCAGAGGGGCAGCAGGTCATAACAGCCAGAGGGGTCACAGGTTATAAAAGCCAGAGGGGCAACAGATCACAACCGCCAGAGGGGCAACAGGTAGCAACAGCCAGAGGGGAAACAGGTCACAACAGCCAGAGGGGACACAGGTCACAACAGCCAGAGGGGAAACAGGTCACAACAGCCAGAGGGGAAACAGGTCACAACAGCCAGAGGGGAAACAGGTCACAACAGCCAGAGGGGCAACAGGTCACAACAGCCAGAGGGGTAGCAGGTCACAACAGCCAGAGGGGCAACAGGTCATAACAGTCAGAGGGGCAGCAGGTCATAACAACCAGAGGGGTCACAGGTTATAAAAGCCAGAGGGGCACCAGGTCACAACAGCCAGAGGGGCAACAGGTCATAACAGCCAGAGGGACTCTACTAAGTATTAAAGACTATTAAACAAATTAGATAAGTGGCATTTAGATGCACTAACTATACAATTTTATTAAATACAAATCCATAACAGATGAATGTGTCTTATTTCCTTCCTGCCTCACTATAATTAATTGTATAAATGTACCAAGGGGATTCTGTTTGCTTAAGTATTAAAGATTTTGGTCATGAAGGGGTGAATAATTGGGAGGCTGCAGTCAGTAGTGGCCTTTTTTTCCCTTTTTTTTGGCTGAATTTGCACAAACCACTTGTTATATTAGTTGCATTGTCCTTTTTTATTGCTTTATAACAAACTGTAGGAAGTTTGCAAATTTTACTAATGAAATTAATTTTGACTTTGGGATGGTGAATAATTTTGATTGCAAGAGATGATAAATAAAGAGAGATAGGTGGAATAATGAGGTTTCTTATGGGCCCGATTTGTAGCCAGATTACGGACCATACAATACACAGAGCTTCCCTCAGTCCGAGGCGCGGGGTTCTCATGGCCTCGACCTCTGAGGTTACAGTCGCTCATTTTTTTCCCTGCAGTTCTGTGCAGACATTGTGTCCAATGGGAAAAAATCATTGCCAGGCGCTGCCCCTGCCCCACGCCCAGCGCCGGCCGGCACTCTATAGGGGCATTCATCAGGAGTTACATTGTTACATGGGGCTGGAACAAATCATCGACGGATCTTCTACATGGAGGATTAGTGATAAGTTTCATAAACTATATTTGTAGTGTGATGATGGGGTACAGCACATATACAAAATTTGGGGCTGTATATTGGAGTAGAAAGATCCTTATTGTCGGTGAATGGGAACATTCTTGCATTTAAAGGATGAAAAGCTGACCCATTGGACCGTACACTGGACTCTCCTGAAGGAGCTTACCCCTATACAGGGACAGTCAGGCGTAGCCCCAAGGGGCCTAAATGCACGACTGCCAGGATCAGTGGTATCGGCTCTTACAGACAGGAAAGTCTCTGAAGTCCAGTATGGATGTGCTCAGATGTAATGGCATGGAGGTGGTGACTCAGACGTGGCCGCACGGAGGTGGTGACTCAGACGTGGCCGCACGGAGGTGGTGACTCAGACGTGGCCGCACGGAGGTGGTGACTCAGACGTGGCCGCACGGAGGTGGTGACTCAGACGTGGCCGCACGGAGGTGGTGACTCAGACGTGGCGGCACGGAGGTGGTGACTCAGACGTGGTCGCACGGAGGTGGTGACTCAGACGTGGTCGCACGGAGGTGGTGACTCAGACGTGGCCACATGGAGGTGGTGACTCAAATGTGGCCGCACGGAGGTGATAACTCAGATGTGGCTCTACGGAGGTGGTGACTCAGACGTGGTCGCACGGAAGTGGTGACTCAGATGTAATGGCACGGAGGTGGTGACTCAGATGTGGCCGCACCGAGGTAGTGACTCAGACGTGGCCGCACGGAGGTGGTGACTCAAATGTGGCCGCACAGAGGTGGTGACTCAAATGTGGCCGCACAGAGGTGGTGACTCAGACGTGGCCGCACGGAGGTGGTGACTCAAATGTGGCCACACAGAGGTGGTGACTCAAATGTGGCCGCACAGAGGTGGTGACTCAGACGTGGCCACACGGAGGTGGTGACTCAAATGTGGCCGCACAGAGGTGGTGACTCAGACGTGGCCACACGGAGGTGGTGACTCAGACGTGGCCGCACCGAGGTGGTGACTCAGACGTGGCCGCACTGAGGTGGTGACTCAGACGTGGCCGCACCGAGGTGGTGACTCAGACATGGCCGCACCGAGGTGGTGACTCAGACGTGGCCACACGGAGGTGGTGACTCAGACGTGGCCGCACCGAGGTGGTGACTCAGACGTGGCCGCACTGAGGTGGTGACTCAGACGTGGCCGCACCGAGGTGGTGACTCAGACATGGCCGCACCGAGGCGGTGACTCAGACGTGGCCGCACCGAGGTGGTGACTCAGACGTGGCCGCACCGAGGTGGTGACTCAGACGTGGCCGCACGGAGGTGGTGACTCAGACGTGACCGCAAGGAGGTGGTGGTAGTAGCAGGCTCTAGGAAGAGACATAGATTAGCAGGTACAGGTAACTGGTACGACACGTGACGCAGGACTAGACACAGTAACGAGTCTAGAACTAGCAATGTGCGCCACCCCAGCAGCAGATCAAACCGCTCGTTTCCGGGGGTAGTGTCAGTTCGTGGCTCAAGGGTCTCCGGACCTGGGGGTTTAGGAGCCACACTCTAAAGTAAAAGGGGGATATTTACAGAGGAGCTATAGTTGGTGACGCCACCCGTGGTGTGCGATAACTGGGAGTACCACCGCTGCCATTGGGAGTACCCGGGGTGATGAAATGGAGCAGCAAGGTGTTGTTGCCCTCCACGGGTACGGGTATGCCCCAGGACTCTGGATGATGATACTGGGTGCTATGAAGGGGAGATCACTCATTTACTCACTCAGCCAGTAAGCAGACACTGACAACCGGGTAAACCAAGTCTCTGGGTGCCGCTGCCGTTCAAGGGGAGCTCGACCGGGTCCCGTCCCCTGCAATGCTGCCTGATGGTCTGTGACCTGCCTCCTAGCACAAAGTTTAAATTCACCGTAGTGGCCCGGTAGTCTGGAACTTGCCGGGCCCCGCTCTCCACTGTGGCTAAGTGTGGGAGCCTGCTCTCAGGGCTCACGCTTGGGATTTTAGTGGGCTACGTATATGGAAGGCCCAGACAGAGGACAGAGCAAGAAGCACGGCCGCTCCTGCCACATGCATGATCAGGTGCTGGGTCCATGTTGTATGGGACCTGATTTGGATTCACCGTTTATATGACTCTGTGATGAGTCTGGGTCCGCTGCATGCCTATTGGATATAACGGGCTCTTGATTTTATGAGACCCGGAATGGATTCATAAGCTCCCCTGAAGAGTTCTTTCAGAATGAAACGCGTTGGGAGGTATATATCCTTTAATTATAAGGTTCCGCCATGAGATGGTCTGAACCAATCAGAATTTGAATCATAAATCAATTGGTGAGATTAATTCAATTATTTTTTTGGACCTTGATGTTGGTAGCATCTAGTCATTTGGTGAGATAAATTTCAATCACTATAGCGGTAATAGCTGAATTATTGGCCTACACGTGTCTCCTTGTTTGGAGGGGCCAAACTCTATATGTATTGTTTGTCTGGTTTTATTGGTTGAGGACCTTTTAATGAATTTAATAATAAAGGTTACATTTTAAATTTCAATTGGAGAATTCGGTACTTCAAATTTGCTAATTTCCCTGCGTATATGGAAGGCCCTATTCCCCTCGTTGCGCTTGTGCCCAGATTCTGGAGCTAATGGGAACAGTCCATGAAGGCTTCGTTCTCCGCAGGTTAATTGCCGGGTTGCCTGAAGCTTCTCCCCAACCTAGGGTCCGTGTACTCCGCCGTGCCTTCGGTCCCGGACCAGTGATAGGACCAAGCTGCTGACCGTTCTCTTTAACATGTCCAGGCACCTTGCCTCAATCTCCTGCGACCTGGGCTCCGACTCCTCTAGGTCCAGACCACCGTCTGCAACGTAGACAGCTACTCTTGGGAGCCACTACTCCCAACCTCCTCCACTTCACTACTCCAGCACGCTCTCCTCTCCTCTCTAGACTGACACTCTCCTGACCCTCCATTCCTGACTCCTAGGTGGGCGACCCTATTCTGCTCAAGCCGCCCACTGGTGTGTCTGGTGGGTGTGGTGCAGGGTGTATTTAGGATTTTTGATTTGCTGTTGGAGGCAGCACCGCAAGATGGTGACCCAGAACGATGAGGGATTTGAATACTGCACTGAAGAGAAAGAGCATGCAGTACCCTGTGACGATCTGATAGTCCAGGGGGGTCACAAATGCACTACGGATAGGCAACATTACTGAGGCACCTCCCCTAAGGGGAGAGTGGCTTAAATACCTTCAGGGTGATTGCTGACCCCAAGGGTCAGTTCTAGGTAACAGGACGCAGACACTGTAAGAAAGGGGGCGTGGCCACGCACGCACCCTTTGTGCACTTCCAGAAGGCCTGCATGTGGCCTGGAAGTGGGAGGAGGCTGTGGCAGGCCCCAGGGCAAGAATGGGGTGCATTGGCTTGCCGGGCAGGTAAGGAGAATGCCGCCCCTGCCGAGGCATGAGAGTGGGAGCATGCGGGAGTGCGGCACCGGGACCGGGTGCTACAGCATCCTCTTCTGATGCACTTTTGAATCCTGGGATTTGGGGAACTGAGACCCCTCTGATTGCTGAGGGAAGAGCTGTAGGAGCATTCTCACAGCGGAATATGGGTGCAATAGAAAGTCCATAGGTATGTACACCACTGTGTGCACACTCATATGTAAGGGGTGGTCGAAAGAAGACGCCCATCTTCAATGCTTCACGGCAGCTGTAGATAGATCAGCATCACCATCTACTGCTGAACCAGAACCCACAGGAACTGAATTATAAGGAGTGTGTTTCCTGGAGAGAAGAGTTAGACGGGAACGCTGAGTCAAGGTGACAACAACTGTGGCACAGCTGCAAAATATAAAAGGCCGGGCCGGCAGCAAAGAGGTGGAGTTGGCACTATGACTACAAGGGGAGTAGACGTATACATAGCAGAGAAGGCCGCCAACTCCACGATTACAAGGGGAGTAGATGTGTACACAGCAGAGCAGGCCTATGTCATCTGCAATGGAAGCATCTGGAAGCACACTGAGGCCAATGAAGACCTGAGCCTTATAGTCACCATCGCCTGAGGAACCCGAACACCAAACACTGAATACCATAAAACAAAAAACCCGAGGCCCAAACAACGAATGTCATTGTCAGAGAAACCCGAATACCATTGCATGAGGAACCCAAAGACCAAACAGAGTACCATCAAATGAAGAGCACGAGGACTGAACAATGAATACCATCGCCAGAGGAATCCAAAAGATAGAACACCAAATACCATGGCCTGAAGAACCTGAAGACCGAACACCAAATACCACTGCCCGAGGAACCCGAAAACCGAACACCATACCATCAAACGAAGAACCCGAGGACCAAACAATGAATACTATTGCCAGAGGAATCCAAAGACCAAACACCAAATACCATCACCAGAGAATCGAGAAGACCGAACACCAAATACCATCGCCTGAAGAACTCGAAGATCGAACACCAAGTATCATTGTCAGAGGAACCCAAAGACCGAACACCAAATACTATCGCCTGAAGAATCCGAAGACCGAACATCAAATACCATCACCAAGCACAATGCTGAGCCGTACATCACCAAGCACAATGCCAAGCCATACATCACCAAGCACAATGACAAGCCGGACATCACCAAGCACAATGACAAGCCGGACATCACCAAGCTCAATGCCAATTCATACATCACCAAGCACAATAACAAGCCATACATCACCAAGCACAATGCCAAGCCGTACATCACCAAGCACAATGCCAAGCCATACATCACCAAGCACAATGACAAGCCGAACATCACCAAGCTCAATGCCAATTCATACATCACCAAGCCCAATGCCAAGCCGTACATCACCAAGCACAATGTCGAGCCATACATCACCAAGCACAATGACAAACCGGACATCACCAAGCTCAATGCCAATTCATACATCATGAAGCACAATGCCAAGCCGTACATCACCAACCACAATTCCGAGCCGTACATCACCAAGCACAATGCCGAACCGTACATCACCAAGCACAATGCTGAGCCGTACATTACCAAGCACAATGCCGAGCCGTACATCACCAAGCACAATGCCGAGCCATACATCACCAAGCACAATGCCGAGCCATACATTACCAAGCACAATGACAAGCCGGACATCACCAAGCAAAATGCCAATTCATACATCACCAAGCCCAATGCCAAGCCGTACATCACCAAGCACAATGCCAAGCCGTACATCACCAAGCACAATGCCGAGCCATACATCACCAAGCACAATGACAAGCCGGACATCACCAAGCTCAATGCCAATTCATACATCAACAAGCCCAATGCCAAGCCATACATCACCAAGCACAATGCCGAGCCGTACATCACCAAGCACAATGCCGAGCCATACATCACCAAGCACAATGCCGAGCCATACATCACCAAGCACAATGACAAGCCGGACATCACCAAGCTCAATGCCAATTCATACATCATCAAGCACAATGCCAAGCCGTACATCACCAAGCACAATGCCGAGCCGTACATTACCAACCACAATTCCGAGCCATACATCACCAAGCACAATGCCGAGCCATACATCACCAAGCACAATGACAAGCCGGACATCACCAAGCTCAATGCCAATTAATACATCACCAAGCCCAATGCCAAGCCGTACATGACCAAGCACAATGCCAAGCCGTACATCACCAAGCACAATGCTGAGCCATACATCACCAAGCACAATGCCGAGCCATACATCACCAAGCACAATGACAAGCCGGACATCACCAAGCTCAATGCCAATTCATACATCACCAAGCCCAATGCCAAGCCGTACATCACCAAGCACAATGCCAAGCCGTACATCACCAAGCACAATTCCGAGCCATACATCACCAAGCACAATGCCGAGCCATACATCACCAAGCACAATGACAAGCCGGACATCACCAAGCTCAATGCCAATTCATACATCAACAAGCCCAATGCCAAGCCATACATCACCAAGCACAATGCCGAGCCATACATCACCAAGCACAATGACAAGCCGGACATCACCAAGCTCAATGCCAATTCATACATCACCAAGCCCAATGCCAAGCCGTACATCACCAAGCACAATGCCAAGCCGTACATCACCAAGCACAATGCCGAGCCGTACATCACCAAGCACAATGCTGAGCCGTACATCACCAAGCACAATGACAAGCCGGACATCACCAAGCTCAATGCCAATTCATACATCATCAAGCACAATGCCAATTCATACATCACCAAGCACAATGCCGAGCCGTACATCACCAAGCACAATGCGGAGCCATACATCACCAACCACAATTCCGAGCCATACATCACTAAGCATAAGAAAAGCCGGACATCACCAAGCTCAATGCCAATTCATACATTACCAAGCACAATGCCAAGCCGTACATCACCAAGCACAATGCCGAGCCATAAATCACCAAGCACAATGCCGAGCCGTAAATCACCAAGCACAATGCCGAGCCATACATCACCAAGCACAATGCCGAGCAATACATCACCAAGCACAATGCCGAGCCGTACATCACCAAGCACAATGCCGAGCCGTACATCACCAAGCACAATGCCGAGCCGTACATCACCAAGCACAATGCCGAGTGTTGTGAATGTTAGTTATGTTTTGGCTGCTGGGAGGCTCCCTCTGGTGGCCAGGAATGGTTTGGACTTGGACCAGGTGTGTTGTGCAATGGGCGTTTCCTTTGCTAACTCTCTGCTTATTTGAATCCTGGTCTGATAGCAGGCTATGCCGGATGTCAGTTGTTCTTTGTATTACCAGCCTGCTTCATTCTGCTCCACACCACATCTACCCCAGATAAGTGCTTGCTCTTTATTTATTGTTTGGTTCTTTTGCTCTTATCTGGGTTTGTCTTTTGCTGTGGTTGTTTTCAGTTTATTTGCATGCAGGGATTTTTTCCCCTCAGTTGCTTGGCTGGGGAACTCCCTGCAGTTCTGTTTGGAGTATTGCTCATATAAGTCCATGTGTTTGTGGCTTGTTGAATTTGTTATGATTCTTGTTTTCTGTTCATTGGTATGACAAGTGCACCTGGTATAGGACAGAGTGCAGATCCAGCGATCTGAGGGCCTTTTTGTACTATCAGGAATTTGGAATTTTGTAGAGTTTTTCTCTGGCCACCATCAGCCCCTTTCCTGTCCTTTCCTATTTTAGTCAGTAGGGCCTCACCTTTTGCTAATCCTGTCATCTACCTGTGTATTGTGTTTTTCCTATATCACCGCAGTCTTTGAATGTGGGGGGCTAGCTATTCTTGTCTATTTTTTGAGGCAGAGAGTTATTCATCTTTCCTTCCTTTAAGATAGTTAGTTCTCCGTCTGGGTTCGCGGTGCACAGGATGTTAGTTCACCCCTCGGCTACTTCTAGTTGTGATGGTTAATAAGGGGATGGCGGCCAGATTAGTTGCCAATTCTCTTGTCACCTTTTACCAATGATTTATGGTGGTCTTCCATGGTTCCGGATCATAACAGCCGAGCCGTACATCACCAAGCACAATGCTAAGCCATACATCACCAAGCACAATGCCGAGCCGTATATCACCAAGCACAATGCCGAGCCGTACATCACCAAGCACAATGCTGAGCTGTACATCACCAAGCACAATGCCGAGCCGTACATCACCAAGCACAATGCCGAGCCGTACATCACCAAGCACAATGCTGAGCTGTACATCACCAAGCACAATGCCGAGCTATACATCACCAAGCACAATGCTGAGCTATACATCACCAAACACAATGCTGAGCTGTACATCACCAAGCACAATGCTGAGCCATACATCACCAAGCACAATACCGAGCTATACATCACCGAGCACAATGCTGAGCCGTACATCACCAAGCACAATACTGAGCCGTACATCACCAAGCACAATGCTGAGCTGTACATCACCAAGCACAATGCCGAGCAATACATCACCAAGCACAATGCTGAGCCATACATCACCAAGCACAATGCCGAGCCGTACATCACCAAGCACAATGCCGGGCCGTACATCACCAAGCACAATGCCGAGCCATACATCACCAAGCACAATGCCGAGCCGTACATCACCAAGCACAATGCCGAGCCGTACATCACCAAGCACAATGCCGGGCCGTACATCACCAAGCACAATGCCGAGCCATACATCACCAAGCACAATGCTGAGCCATATATCACCAAGCACAATGCCGAGCCATACATCACCAAGCACAATGCTGAGCCATACATCACCAAGCACAATGCCGAGCCATACATCACCAAGCACAATGCCGAGCCATATATCACCAAGCACAATGCTGAGCCATATATCACCAAGCACAATGCCGAGCCGTACATCACCAAGCACAATGCCGAGCCATACATCACCAAGCACAATGCTGAGCTGTACATCACCAAGCACAATGCCGAGCCATACATCACCAAGCACAATGCTGAGCCATATATCACCAAGCACAATGCCGAGCCATACATCACCAAGCACAATGCCGAGCCATACATCACCAAGCACAATGCCGAGTGTCGGATGGATCGGTGAAAAGCCACCACCACTGGACTCAGGAGAAGACGTGTTCTGTCCAGTGACGGATCGAAATTCTCTGTCTTTGTCTGATGGAGGGGTCTGGGTTTGGTGATGGAGGACGTTACCCACTGACTGCATTGTGCTGCTGTACAGTTGGTGGAGGAGGATGCTCTGGGCTGTTATCAGGCGGTGGCCTCAGCTCTTTAGTTCCAGTGATGAGGAAACTTAATTCTTCAGAACAAGACATTGTAGACACTTTTAGCTTCATCTTTGTGGCAACAGTTTGGGGAACACCCTTCTCTATTCCCCATGACTCTGCCCAGTGCACAAGCTCCATACAGACATGGAGGGGGGGGGACATGATGCCGCACAGAGCCCGGACCCCAGCCCCCTCCTATAATGGAGGTTTTGACCCCAGTCCCTAACAGCAGTGTTACATCGCAAATGATTTTTTTGGATGAAGGAGCAAAAATTCCCCCGGAGGCCTCCAAAATCTTGCAGAAATTCTTCCCAAGAGAGCAGGAGCGGATATATCTGCAGAGGGGCGACTCCATATTAATATCTATGGATGAGAATGGGAGGTCAGAAAAGCTCCTGGAGTTAGGTTGCCAACCATTCAGAAATTCCAGGACAGTTCATAAAATTTACACTTTTTTTTCCCGTCTGTTAAAAAAAAAATACACGGCATCCATGATTTTTTGAAACAACTTATACAGATTATTTTGACTGTAATTATCATAAAGTTACAGTTTGCAGTTGTCACGGGGTCCTTCTCCGATATCACACAATCAACAGAGCAAGAGATGGGTGAACAATCCAAAAATTCTTTATTCCAAGCAATCCAGAAGGTTCATAAAAATAATCCACCACAGAGAGGGTACAATAGTCCAGAAACATGGATACAGTCCAGTTCTCTCTGGGGAGCCTCAGCTTCTCCCACAAATAAAGGATAAATCTTTCGTGTCTTTCTCAGCCAGAATGAATAATCCCCCAGGTAAGCAGAGAGTTTGGGTGGATCTCAGGCCCCTCCCCCAGATTTAGGGACAAAAGCCCGGCAGGGGGTGATTACCCTGCCAACAGGACAATGTAGACAGAATAGACAGAGAGCGACGCCTAAAATACGAACCTACCGAAAATTATACACAACCCCCCATATTCCACCATCACAGCAGTGACTGCAGCCGATGTCTCGTATCCTGGAAACATGAATCACTTATAATCAGAATGATTTTGGTTTTCCAACGTGGATGTATACCGCCCCGGGGCTCGGCCGCAGCCGAGCCGCTCGGATCTGGGATCGTCGATGGGTGGCTCGAGCGCCTCCGGACCCGGGGGTCACGTCGCTCTGAAGGGCTGCTGGCGCTACGTGAGGGGGTTTCGGTGGGGAGGTTCACGGCCGGAGCTGCGGTTTTTGGGTTTAAGTTCGTGACGCCACTCACGGGTCGTGGTGAGTGTGGACACCACCGCTGTGGACACCACCGCTGCCATTGACTAGGCTCCCGGGGACGGTGTTGCGCAGCCAGGTGTTGACCCCTCCGTGGGTAGGGGGTTGATGGTCCCGGGGCCCGGTTGTTGGGGTTAGGATGTGGGGGTGCGGGCGTGTTGGCGTGATGCAGGGCGGTGCGCGGCCCGAGGGCACTGTTGTACTCACTATGACAGATACACCGGACTCTCTGGTAAACCAAAAAGATGGTAGTCGGTGCCCGCAGCCGGCTGCGTCTGGTCCCCCAACCGGTTTGGTGGTCCCCGCCTTTCTCCTGCACCTTGTTCGTAGATTTTGACTGCCTGCGCTTCAGCGACGGGAGTCCGCTCCCCGGCTTTGTGTGTGTCGGGAGAGCCCGTTTGCCCGCAGACACTGGTCCGTGGGATCTCTCTGCCTGAGCGGTGGCTTTCTATCCCCCTCGCTGGGCTGTTGTCTTCAGTCGGGACTTGGGTGGGAAAGGACCTAAGGTCCAGACCTCAATCAGTGAATTTGACTCGGTCCAGTGGTTTCTGAGCCTCGTTCTGGGTCTGAGTACCCCTCCTAGTGCTCCGGTCTCCAGTTGGTTCCCCGATTCAGTTCCGGCGGGCCACTACCCTGTCCCGGTCCCTTACGGTTCCACCAGCCGTCTTCCCGGCTCCTGCAGGTGGCAACCACCGTCTGCCTCCTGGCCACAGAGAATCCGGGCTACGACCCAGATCCCCGACAGACGTTTTCTCCTTCTAGTCTACTCTCCTCTCCTCCCTAACTTCATCCGCTTGCTTTTCCCGCCTCAGGCTATCCGAACTCCTCGGTGGGTGTGGCCAACTGCCTGGCTCCGCCACCGGGTGTGAACGTCAAATCCTGAGAGGGGTGACTCAGGGTTTTTAGGTTGGCTGCTGTTACCTTTTTAGGGGACTGGTGTTTGTGCAAGGGCCTGTCTGTGACTACCTGGCTAGGCCAGGGCGTCACATAAGTAAAAATAATTGTCTGTTCTGTCCATGATACATTTATAAGCTGCCCTGAAGAAAGGAAAAAATCAAGATGGCAACCGCATGTCGGAAGTGGAGAGTCACGTACGTTTCGCCATATGACTTGTGGCATTTATATATATATTTATATATATATATATTATATATATAATATATATATATATATATATATCACACTAGCTGTAGTATCCGGGCGTTGCCCGGGATATTAACTGTCTCTCTGTCTCTCACTCAGTCTCTGTCTGTCTGTCTGTCTGTCTCTATCTCTCTGTCTGTATTTGTATCAGTCTGTCTCCATCTCTGTATCTGTCTGTCTCTATCTCTGTGTCTGTCTCTATGTGTGTGTCTGTCTGTCTCTCTCTTTCCCCATCTGTCTCTTTCCCCGTCTGTCTCTTTGCCCGTCTGTCTCTTTCCAGGTGTGTCTTTTTCCACGGCTTTCTCTTTGCCCGAGTGTCTCTTTTCAGGGCTGTCTCTTTCCAGGGCTGTCTCTTTCCCCGTCTGTCTCTTTGCCCATCTCTTTCCAGGTCTGTCTCTTTCCAGGTCTGTCTCTTTCCCCCTCTCTGTCTCTTTCCAGGTCTGTCTCTTTCCCCCTCTCTGTCTCTTTCCAGGTCGGTCTCTTTCCAGGTCTGTCTCTTTCCACGTCTGTCTCTGTGTGTCTGTCTTTCTCTGTCTCTCTCTATCCGTCTCCCCACCGACATCTTATTACCTCACACATAGGAATCTTATACTAACAGTTTATTTTGTTCCTATAGCAACCACTGACAGTTGCTATTAATAAACTGTAGCTCCCACCTCCATTCAGTTTAATGGAGGCAGGATTTTTGGAGAGTAAGGGGTACATTGCACACTGCGACATAGCTAGCCGATGCTAGTGATGCCGAGCGCAATAGTACCCGTCCCCGTTGCAGTTGCGATATTTTGTGATAGCTGCCGTAGTGAACATTATCGCTACGGCAGCTTCACATAGACGTACCTGCCCTGCGACGTCGCTCTGGCCGGCGACACGCCCCCTTCCTAAGGGGGCGGGTCGTGCGGCATCAGAGCAACGTCACACGGCAGGCGGCCAATAGAAGCAGAGGGGTGGAGATGAGCGGGAAATAAACATCCTGCCCACCTCCTTCCTTCTGCATAGCCGGTGGAGGCAGGTAGATGTTCCTCGCTCCTGCGGCTTCACACGCAGCGATGTGTGCTGCCACAGGAACGAGGAACAACATCGTGCCAACATTATGAAAATGTCCGACGTTACAGAGATCGACGATTTACGACGCTTTTGCAATCTTTTATCGGCGCATCTAGGCTTTACACGTTGCAACATGGTTACTGGCGCCGGATGTACGTCACTTTCGATTTGACCCCGACGATATCGCAGTAGCGATGTCGCAACGTGCAAAGTACCCCTTATTGTAAAGCACGGGGTTAAATTTTCCCACCCAAACATAGTCTATGACGTTTCCTGAGTCATATGGAGTGTCTGTGCAAAATTTTGTGATTGTAAATGCAAAGGTGCAGATTCCTTTAGCGGACATACATACACACACACATATACACTCAGCTTTATATATTAAATATACAGTACAGACCAAAAGTTTGGACACACCTTCTCATTCAAAGAGTTTTCTTTATTTTCATGACTCTGAAAATTGTAGATTCACATTGAAGGCATCAAAACTATGAATTATTACATGTGGAATGAAATACTTAACAAAAAAGTGTGAAACAACTGAAAATATGTCTTATATTCTAGGTTCTTCACAGTAGCCGCCTTTTGCTTTGATGACTGCTTTGCACACTCTTGGCATTCTCTTGATGAGCTTCAGGAGGCAGTCACCGGAAATGGTTTTCACTTCACAGGTGCGCCCTGTCAGGTTTAATAAGTGGAATTTCTTGCCTTATAAATGGGGTTGGGACCATCAGTTGTGTTGTGCAGAAGTCTGGTGGATACACAGCTGATAGTCCTACTGAATAGACTGTTAGAATTTGTATTATGGCAAGAAAAAAGCAGCTAAGTAAAGAAAAACGAGTGGCCATCATTACTTTAAGAAATAAAGGTCAGTCAGTCCGAAAAAAATTGGGAAAACTTTGAAAGTGTCCCCAAGAGCAGTGGCAAAAACCATCAAACGCTACAAAGAAACTGGCTCACATGAGGACCGCCCCAGGAAAGGAAGACCAAGAGTCACCTCTGCTGCGGAGGATAAGTTTATCCGAGTCACCAGCCTCAGAAATCGCAGGTTTACAGCAGCTCAGATTAGAGACCAGGTCAATGCCACACAGAGTTCTAGCAGCAGACACATCTCTAGAACAACTGTTAAGAGGAGACTTTGTGCAGCAGGCCTTCATGGTAAAATAGCTGCTAGGAAACCACTGCTAAGGACAGGCAACAAGCAGAAGAGACTTGTTTGGGCTAAAGAACACAAGGAATGGACATCAGACCAAAGCAGAGATTTCCACTGGTCTAATGAGTCCAAATTTGAGATCTTTGGATCCAACCACCGTGTCTTTATGCGACGCAGAAAAGGTGAACGGATGGACTCTACATGCCTGGTTCCCACCGTGAAGCATGGAGGAGGAGGTGTGATGGTGTGGGGGGGCTTTGCTGGTGACATGGTTGGAGATTTATTCAAAATTGAAGGCATACAGAACCAGCATGGCTACCACAGCATCTTGCAGCGGCGTGCTATTCCATACGGTTTGCGTTTAGTTGGACCATCATTTATTTTGTAACAGGACAATGACCCCAAACACACCTCCAGGCTGTGTAAGGGCTATTTGACTAAGAAGGAGAGCGATGGGTGCTACGCCAGATGACCTGGCCTCCACAGTCACCAGACCTGAACCCAATCGAGATGGTTTGGGGTGAGCTGGACCGCAGAGTGAAGGCAAAAGGGCCAACAAGTGCTAAGCATCTTTGGGAACTCCTTCAAGACTGTGGAAGACCATTTCCGGTGACTACCTCTTGAAGCTCATCAAGAGAATGCCAAGAGTGTGCAAACTAGTAATGAAAGCAAAACTTGAAGAACCTAGAATATAAGACATATTTTCAGTTGTTTCACACTTTTTTGTTAAGTATTTCATTCCACATGTGCTAATTCATAGTTTTGATGCCTTCAATGTGAAGCTACAATTTTCAGAGTCATTAAAATAAAGAAAACTCTTTGAATGAGAAGGTGTGTCCAAACTTTTGGTCGGTACGGATATATATATATATATATATATATATATATATATATATATATATATATATATATATATGTGTGTATACATATACACACACACACACACACACACTGTGTATATATAGACTTTTGCCCTTACAGCTGGGCTTCTTGCACAGTTGCTGTCCCCGCAGACATCGATGTTTGCCAGATGATTACAGTAATGTTGCTTCCGTTGCATAATTTGACATTTGTCGGTGTCTGACTTGTGTTCAGTAAGAGGCCAAATGATAAAAAATTGCTGATGAACCAAATAAATTCAGATTTCAGAAGAGTTCAACACAAGTCCATTAGCCCCACACTGATAAATGTGACAGCAGAACAAGGGTTAATGGTCACATCATGGAGAACCATGGGCATACCTCCAAGTTTTGAAAGATAAAAATGAGGTACAAATGCTTATTATGCACTAAACAAGCACCCCGACATCAGCCAGTCCTTCATATGGGACCCCACAGAAATATTGATGCCCCCGATGTGCCCAATATGCACTATGATGCCCCCACAGTCCATATGCACACAGTACATTCCCCCACACACAGTATGATGCCCCTACAGTACATTCCCCCACGGACAGTATGATGTCCCCACAGTACATTCCCCCACACACAGTATGATGTCCCCACAGTACATTCCCCCACACACAGTATGATGTCCCCACAGTACATTCCCCCACACACAGTATGATGTCCCCACAGTACATTCCCCCACACACAGTATGATGTCCCCACAGTACATTCCCCCACACACAGTATGATGTCCCCACAGTACATTCCCCCACACACAGTATGATGTCCCCACAGTACATTCCCCCACACACAGTATGATGTCCCCACAGTACATTCCCCCACACACAGTAAGATGTCCCCACAGTACATTCCCCCACACACAGTATGATGCCCCTACAGTACATTCCCCCACGCACAGTAGGATGTTCTCACAGTATGACATCCCCACATACCCCCTGCACATAGTATGATGCCCCTGTAAATGCATCCCACTTGCCTGTATGTCCTGCTTGTCTGCTGAGCTGGGCTCTACTGCCCATTCATGGTGTCTTGAGAATGACACATGACCCGAAGCTCCTTGAAGGTCCTTCAGTTTTTACCGAGACTGAACAGTAGAGTAGGTTCTGTTGGCTCACGGCTCCACTGATGTATTCAATTATATAAGTGTCCTGAGTGCGTACACCCGACCCCCAATACAGCCGGAGAGCTCCCTAAATTGGGGACTATCCCGCTGGATTTGGGACAATTGGGGGTTGGTTATAGGGGGGGATAAGGTAGAGGTTCCATCTCGCCTCTTCTTCCACAGGAGGCGCTAAAACCTTTACTCTCCACCATGGTGTAGTCTGATCATGGAGGCGGACGTACACACAAGATCATTCATGAACAAGCACCACTGTTCTGCTGAGCAAATTTAACACCTTCTCGCAGTATCTATGGCTGATGACAAAAAAAATCTGACATTTTACCTTTGGTCCTACAGAAGTCCAGGAGAGGATTATGAGAAGCCAGAGGAAATCCATCTCGGCAGACGCAGGTGTTAAGTCAAAAAGCAGGGTAACGCTCGCCGGGAGGGTAAGCAGGAGTGGACCCACTGGACCACAGTAGGCACCAGGGCTTACCCTGCTGTAGGACGGGCTTACCTAAGTGCCTACCGGGTATACACCAAAGCCTCAGATGGTGAGGTTGGACTTGGCTGCCAGGTGCCACTCCCAGGGCAGTGTCTGGGACTGTGGCAGCTGACCCCCTTAGCATGGACAAGCTCAGGAACAGGTACAGTGTGGATGGCTGATGAGGACAGGACGACTGGTACAGGGGGGGTACGGTAGATATTGACAGGTAACAGTGAAGGCTGACACAGGGACTGGTAAAGGATACAGGGAAACATGGGACTTGACAACTAGCTAGCTAGACAAACACTAAATAATTGACAATGCTGCTCAGGCACCTCCCCTAGTGGAAGGATGCCTTAAGTACCTAGCCATAGGCTGAGAGACACTTCCAGACCTTTAAGAGTAAAGAAGGCGCATGCGCGCTTTAGGTGTGCTCCCAGGAGACTTCTGCGCATGTGGAGGCCCCAGGACCAAGAAGCAGCAGGAGCACCCGTGGACGGCAGTGGAGAGGCAGAGGAGGTTGCAGGCCAGCGGTTGCGGTATGTTGGCATCCCTTCTGCAGGTAAGAGGCAAGACAGAGTAGGGATACCGGTACTACAGTGCCCCCCTCTTACGCCCCTCTTCAATAGGCCTGAATGAAGCTTCTTCTCCAGCAAGATGTCTTCAACATTGATAGCTGTAGGAATGGCTGGTCGGAGGGGTAGGCAGAATGGCTGTTGCTTGGGAGGCTTCTTCCCTGCCCCTGAATGGCAGACGGAACTGGCTTCTAGGGTAGTCATCTCCGAAATATTCAGGGACCAGACACCTCTTATTGTAATTCTACCCCAAACGGCGCACCTCTCCGGATCTCCAGTCTAGGACAGGCACATGGGTATGGAGCCAAGACAGGCACAGGATAAGTGGACAAGACAAGTTTGGAAGCACCAAGAAAGATCTTGTCAGAATGTGAAGCTCCCACCCATAGCTCTACTTGTTCAGACTCACAGCGTATGGGTTCAGTCCAGAGTGCTCCACAGACAGATGTCACCATCCAGAAACTCTGGAGGCATCGGATGGGAATCTGATACCATACCAATCCACCACAGCTTGTTGAATCAAGTTCCGCCATCTCAGAGATCCGAATACCTCCATGCAATATGGATATGGACAGGACTAACAAGGAAAAAGATTTGCTCTCAATTAGGGTAGCGTCTCCTACTGACCCAAGACAAGAAAGTCTGACCTGAGAAATAGCTAGCCAGACAAACACTAGCTAACTGACAATGTTGCTCAGGTACCTCCCCTAGTGGGAGAGTGCCTTAAGTATCTATTGCAGTTCAACCATAGGCTAAAAGGCACTTCTGGGTTATAGTGGATTGACCCTTTAAGAGCAGGGAAGGTGGGTGCAAGCCCTAAGCACACTCCTGGGAGACCTGTGCAACCAAAATGACCAGTTAGAATGCAAAATTGACTTCCCAGGAGGAACTGGGTCACACCCCTGAGGAATCCGTATTTAAAACCGTATTGGCCAGAACCAATATTAGCCACAGGAATGTAGATCTTAGGAAACAGATGACTTGATATTTTCTATAATATGAATATATTTACAAAGAGTTTACATACATTTTTGTATTAAGTTTTTGAACATTTGTTTTAGGGGTAATTGCTTTTTAAATAGTTCTATTTGCCCTTTTTTATGTAAATGTAGCAAAAATCAATTTGCAATGAAAACTATTTTTACATATTAAGAAACAAATATATAAAAAGGCAAAAACTTGAGCAGGATCATGGACGCACCTGGCAGAGATGATGCAAAGCGAGACGTACAATTCGGCTTCTATTTTTGGATTTTCCATTCTGGCTGAATTTAGGAGCACAGACGTGACGCAGAGGGGACATGATAAACAGATAGGGAAAAATCTGAAGGGTCATGTCTGCAAGACCTCCGGGCAATCTGTGGAGATATATATATATATATATATATATATATATATATATATATATATATCTCAGTACAGACCAAAAGTTTGGACACACCTTCTCATTCAAAGAGTTTTCTTTATTTTCATGACTCTGAAAATTGTAGCTTCACATTGAAGGCATCAAAACTATGAATTAACACATGTGGAATGAAATACTTAACAAAAAAAGTGTGAAACAACTGAAACTATGTCTTATATTCTAGGTTCTTCAAAGTAGCCACCTTTTGCTTTGATTACTGCTTTGCACACTCTTGGCATTCTCTTGATGAGCTTCAAGAGGTAGTCACCGGAAATGGTTTTCCAACAGTCTTGAAGGAGTTCCCAGAGATGCTTAGCACTTGTTGGCCCTTTTGCCTTCACTCTGCGGTCCAGCTCACCCCAAACCATCTCAATTGGGTTCAGGTCTGGTGGCTGTGGAGGCCAGGTCATCTGGTGTAGCACCCCATCACTCTCCTTCTTAGTCAGTTACACAGCCTGGAGGAGTGTTTGGGGTCATTGTCCTGTTGAAAAATAAATGATGGTCCAACTAAACGCAAGCCGGATGGAATAGCACGCCGCTGCAAGATGCTGTGGTAGCCATGCTGGTTCTGTATGCCTTCAATTTTGAATAAATCCCCAACAGTGTCACCAGCAAAGCCCCCCCACACCGTCACACCTCCTCCTCCATGCTTCACGGTGGGAACCAGCCATGTAGAGTCCATCCGTTCACCTTTTCTACAAAGACACGGTGGTTGGATCCAAAGATCTGAAATTTGGACTCATCAGACCAAAGCACAGATTTCCACTGGTCTAATGTCCATTCCTTGTGTTCTTTATCCCAAACAAGTCTCTTCTGCTTGTTGCCTGTCCTTAGCAGGGGTTTCCTAGCAGCTATTTTACTATGAAGGCTGTTGCACAAAGTCTCCTCTTAACAGTTGTTCTAGAGATGTGTCTGCTGCTAGAACTCTGTGTGGCATTGACCTGGTCTCTAATCTGAGCTGCTGTTAACCTGCGATTTCTGAGGCTGGTGACTCGGATAAACTTATCCTCCGCAGCAGAGGTGACTCTTGGTCTTCCTTTCCTGGGGCGTTCCTCATGTGAGCCAGTTTCTTTGTAGCATATGATGGTTTTTGCCACTGCACTTGGGGACACTTTCAAAGGTTTCCCAATTTTTCGAACTGACTGACCTTCATTTCTTAAAGTAATGATGGCCACTCGTTTTTCTTAACTTAGCTGCTTTTTTCTTGCCATAATTCAAATTCTAGAAAACCAAAAAAAAAAACTCCTAAAGAATATTTTAATTCTAATTACTCATTAAAATCCGTCAGTATAAAAACGATGCTTATACATGTTCATTAGAGTCAAATAGTACATTTAAAGTGGGTGAAGGAGGGGTGATAGATCCGATTGGTGAGGACAGTGTTGCTTGCTTACTATTCTCAAGATAGGGGCAACTATAATTGCTGCATTTCGTACTCCAATAGTTTTTTAACGGAGATTGGGGGTGAGATATCTATTCCTCCCTTTCACCTACCTACCAGCGGAGGTGCACCATAAGTTATTGGGTACCCCCCGCTCCACGTCGTCTCTCCCTAATATCTCCCTGCAGCTCGTCAGTTGCAACCGGGAGACCCACCACCAAAAGATTAATAGTTAGTGCAAATAGTTACAGATAATAATTCAGGTGTATATAAGTATGTTACAGCCCCTCATAGATATTATATAAATCTCAGATCATAGAGAAAAATATTTATATACATATATCTGGATGTAAAAAACTCCCAGCAGGGAAACTTATCTGCTGAGGTCATCCAGCAAAAACATCCCGTAATCCCGACGCGTTTCCCCCCTATTTTTTCCTTTAGGGGTTCATCAGGGGAATAAATGATCCGAGGATTATTTCTAGAGAAAAACAAAATATCCATGGTATAATATCTTATTTTGTGCCAAATCATTGAAAGGTTCTCAAACGCAGTGGTGGAACCTATAGGAATAGTTTTGTAATGGGGACATACCTTATATCTTTTAAATGCCGGAAAGAATTAGTATGACATCAATAACCCATAGTAGGGTCAACCATCCCAGATGCGGCAGATGGCTGTATTCAAGGGTCCGTAGGTTACAGGATACCAGCTGTCATGTAATGCAGCTTCTCTTACCTATCACCGCATCTTAAATGAAATTTTGAGCGTTCCCGGCTACCACGTGTCATACCGGAAGTGCCAAACACGTCACTTCCGCATCCGCTCCCTGGGCCTGCATCGCGGCGCACCATGGCGACCAGCCGGAAATGATCCAGCGGTCACTTCCGCTCATGCGTGCCATGGTGCGTTCCACAATGCTGAACCGGAAGTCGCCAGGTAACGTCACTTCCGTATCCGTTCCCTGGGCCTGCATCGCGGCGCACCATGGCGACCAGCCGGAAATGATCCAGCAATCACCTCCGCTCATGCGCGCCATGGTGCCTTCCATAATACTAAACCGGAAGTCGCCAAGTAACGTTACTTCCATTGTATTCCTCCCCATTATACTGCGTTCCATAGTATCTAGCCGGACGCGTCTGATGACGTCATTTCCGGAGGACTCCTATTCTATCCTATTTTTCCTCCACCTATATGTTCCACAGTGGGAACTGGAAAATGATTAAATCGTATATCTTCCTACCTATATCCACTATGAAACACAAAATCTCCTAGTATCTCCTTTTGTTTGGAAAAGGCCATCTGACACATCTAGATGAAACTGGTGTAACTAAGAACCTCATTGAGTCCTTTTGGACTGACTGTATCAAGTAAAAATGTCCACCGTGCCTCTCTCTGAAGAATTTTAATGTCCCAATTGCCTTTCCTGGCTGGTATAGGGACGACTTCGATCCCTTGGAACCGTATGCTCCTTGGATCTCCCTGGTGGCACATATTCACGTGTCTCGCTATAGGTGTCTCACGTTTGTGGGTGATATCACCTATATGTTCTCCTATGCGCACACGTAATTGGCGTCTTGTCTTGCCAATATAACTGAGCGGGCATGTACATGTACATCTATATACTACGCCTTCCGTCCGACAGTTTATAAAGTCTCTGATATAGAAGGCTCTGCCTGATTGGTGATTGTTGAAGGTTTTACTTTGGTCAATAAAGGGACAAAACTTGCAGGACCCACATTTAAAGGTCCCATGCGGCTTTCTTTCCAGCCATGTCCCTGGTGCTTTCTCTGCCACATAGTGGCTGTGTACTACATGATCTTTGATGGTCTTGCCTCTTCTATATGTAACACTCGGATATGGCGTGATATATTCACATATATCGGGGTCTGATCTTAATATCCCCCAATGTCGTCTCAGTATATGCATGATCTTAGTATTCTCATCATCATATGATCCAATGAGTCTGGTAATCTGTTCTTGTTCAGGTTTAGGTTTGGGTTTGGGAGTCAATATTTTAGCCCTCTTTTGGCCCCGAGCGGACTCAAAGGCTGTCTTTATTACATGTTCCGGGTATCCCCTTTTTCTAAAGTTATCACTCAGGCAGTTTGCCTTCTGTTGAAAATCATATAGGGAGGAGCAGTTTCTCCTAAAACGGAGAAACTGCCCCTTCGGTATCCCCTTACGTAAAGTTTCGGGATGATGGCTCTGCCATCTAAGCAAACTATTTGTTGCCGTTGGTTTGCAGTAGACTGTCGTCCCTAGGGTACCATCAATGTTTTTGGTTAAGAGGATATCCAGAAACGGCAATTTATCACCTCCCACTTCACATGTAAATTTTAACCCAAAGGTATTTACATTTAGATGTGCCACAAAATCCAAGAAAGATGCTGCTCCCCCTCTCCAGAGGACGAGGATGTCATCTATGTAACGACCCCAGAAGATAATCTGGGGGTTCCATGTGACATCCTCGTCCCCGAAAACCACAACATCCTCCCACATCCTCCCATGAATCCTCCCAGAAGTCGCCAGGTAACGTCACTTCCGTATCCGTTCCCTGGGCCTGCATCGCGGCGCACCATGGCGACCAGCCGGAAATGATCCAGCAATCACCTCCGCTCATGCGCGCCATGGTGCCTTCCATAATACTAAACCGGAAGTCGCCAAGTAACGTTACTTCCATTGTATTCCTCCCCATTATACTGCGTTCCATAGTATCTAGCCGGACGCGTCTGATGACGTCATTTCCGGAGGACTCCTATTCTATCCTATTTTTCCCCCACCTATATGTTCCACAGTGGGAACTGGAAAATGATTAAATCGTATATCTTCCTACCTATATCCACTATGAAACACAAAATCTCCTAGTATCTCCTTTTGTTTGGAAAAGGCCATCTGACACATCTAGATGAAACTGGTGTAACTAAGAACCTCATTGAGTCCTTTTGGACTGACTGTATCAAGTAAAAATGTCCACCGTGCCTCTCTCTGAAGAATTTTAATGTCCCAATTGCCTTTCCTGGCTGGTATAGGGACGACTTCGATCCCTTGGAACCGTATGCTCCTTGGATCTCCCTGGTGGCACATATTCACGTGTCTCGCTATAGGTGTCTCACGTTTGTGGGTGATATCACCTATATGTTCTCCTATGCGCACACGTAATTGGCGTCTTGTCTTGCCAATATAACTGAGCGGGCATGTACATGTACATCTATATACTACGCCTTCTGTCCGACAGTTTATAAAGTCTCTGATATAGAAGGCTCTGCCTGATTGGTGATTGTTGAAGGTTTTACTTTGGTCAATAAAGGGACAAAACTTGCAGGACCCACATTTAAAGGTCCCATGCGGCTTTCTTTCCAGCCATGTCCCTGGTGCTTTCTCTGCCACATAGTGGCTGTGTACTACATGATCTTTGATGGTCTTGCCTCTTCTATATGTAACACTCGGATATGGCGTGATATATTCACATATATCGGGGTCTGATCTTAATTAGTGATGAGCGAGCATGCTTGTCACTACTCGGTACTCGCACGAGTATCGCTGTACTCGGGCTGCTCGGCGGGGACCGAGTAATCTCGCGATACTCGTGCTTTACTCGTGGTCTTCATTTCTGCATGTTGGCGCTCTTTTGAGAGCCAGCCCTCATGCAGGGATTGGCTGGCAGACCACTGCAATGCCACAGCCCTGTTAGTTGTGGAATTGCAGTGATTGGCCGGCCTGCACAGCGTGACCGAGCCTTTATACCGGCGGGCGCGCTGTGCTCTGCACACAGCTATCCAGACAGTGAGTGCAGGGAGAGTGTCGCTGATTCAGGGAAAGGTTTGCGGCCCTTTATAGTTAGTTCCGGAGCAGGGCTGCAAACAGTGTGACCAAAAGTCCTTCTCAGGACTATTCTAGTTGTATACAGGCAGGCAGGGTATAGCCAGGTCGGAGTACAGTAGCAGAGTCCTTCTCAGGACTATTGTTGCTATATACAGGCAGGGTATAGCCAGGTCTGAATACAGGCTAGTGACCAAAAGAGTCCTTGTCAGGACTATTGTAGCAGTATACAGGCAGGCAGGCAGGCAGGGTAGTGGTGACCGTATACCAGCCTTCATATCTGGGGCTGGTGTACACAGTGTAAAACAGTCCAGATAGTGTCTGACTTGTCTGTACTGTAATTGTCGCTCCCCAAAAAAACCTGTTAGGTTATTATTGCGTCCGTGCTTGGTTTTTAAAACCGCACGTGTGTGCCTGTTGGTGGCAGCGTACAGGTGCACTGGTGTGCGTTTTTACCAAACTATTATATAACGCACAAGTGTAGTGTATAATACACGTCAGTCAGCAGTGGCTGATAGTGTCAGAGTTCTTAATTTTTGCTCCTAAAACCTGTGTTAGGTTATTATTGCGTCCGTGCTTGGTTTTTAAAACCGCACGTGTGTGCCTGTTGGTGGCAGCGTACAGGTGCACTGGTGTGCGTTTTTACCAAACTATTATATAACGCACAAGTGTAGTGTATAATACACGTCAGTCAGCAGTGGCTGATAGTGTCAGAGTTCTTAATTTTTGCTCCTAAAACCTGTGTTAGGTTATTATTGCGTCCGTGCTTGGTTTTTAAAACCGCACGTGTGTGCCTGTTGGTGGCAGCGTACAGGTGCACTGGTGTGCGTTTTTACCAAACTATTATATAACGCACAAGTGTAGTGTATAATACACGTCAGTCAGCAGTGGCTGATAGTGTCAGAGTTCTTAATTTTTGCTCCTAAAACCTGTGTTAGGTTATTATTGCGTCCGTGCTTGCATTTAAAAACCGCACGTGTGTGCCTGTCGGTGGCAGCGTACAGGTGCACTTGTGTGCAATTTCCAGAAACTTTGATATAACGCACAAGTAGTGAATATACACGTCAGCAGTGCACAGCATTGCAAAATGCGCAAGGGCATTGGCAAGGAACAAGGAAGTGGACGTGATGGTGGTGCAGGCAGAGGCCGAGGTCGTGGGCAAGCTCTAATTTCGCCACAACAAAGGGCCACATCTAGTCGCTCGCACGTCCTGTCCCAAATTCTTGGGGACCGCAGCAGTACACCGCTCTTGAACCAAGACCAGTGTCAACAGGTTGTTAGTTGGATAGCGGATAATGCTTCCAGTCAGATTGGCACCACCACAAACACTCTGTCTTCCACACGGTCAAGTGTCAGTAGCCGTGATACTGCACCGCACATTTCTGAACCTGATCCTCCTTCCTACCACCAGGCTGAGTACACGTCCTCCTCGGACATTAATGATCCCACACTTGGACACTCGGAAGAGCTGTTCACGTTTCCATTCACACATTCTGGCCTCTCGCCAGCTCATATTGAAGTGGGTCATGAGGAGATCGTCTGTACAGATGGCCAAATATTTGAGCAGCCACGTTCTCACGAAGTTGGCAACGTGTCTCAACAAGTGGTGGACGATGATGAGACACAATTGTCAGCAAGTCAGGAGGAGGAGCAGGGTGCGGAAGAGGAAGACGACGTGGTGGATGATCCAGTAACTGACCCAACCTGGCAGGAGGATATGCAGAGCGAGGACAGCAGTGCACAGGGGGAGGGAGGCGTAGCATCACAACAGGCAGTAAGAAGCAGGGTGGTGGCCCCAGGCAGAAGTCAGGCAACCGTTCCCCGGAACAACACGACGACACAAGGTGCCTGTACAAATGTTAGGTCTTCACGAGTCTGGCAGTTTTTTAAGTTGGATCCAGATGATTCAAAAAAGGCCATTTGCAACACCTGCCGTGCCAGCATCAGCAGGGGTACCAAAACTAGCAGCCTGACCACCACCAGCATGATCAGGCACATGTCAGCCAAGCACCCGACTTTGTGGGAAGTACAACAGAGTCGAGGAGCAGTGCTTGCTGATGTCACTGCTACGTCTTCGCTGGTTGTGCATGCGAGCCAATCCTCTGTCCATGCTGCCTGCGAACAAGCCTCCTCCACTCCTGCACCTGCAGTTGCCTACGCAGAAAGAACACCATCATCAAGCACGTCCTTGTCCCAGCGCAGCGTTCAGTTATCCATTCAGCAAACCTTTGAACGCAGGCGCAAATACACTGCCAACACCCCACATGCCACAGTTCTAAATGCTAACATTTCGCGACTGCTTGCGCTGGAAATGTTGCCTTTTAGGCTGGTGGAGACAGAAGCATTCCGTGACCTGATGGCGGCAGCTGTCCCACGTTACTCGGTCCCCAGCCGCCACTATTTCTCCCGGTGTGCCGTCCCCGCGTTGCATAACCACGTGTCACAAAACATCACACGTGCCCTGAACAACGCTGTTTCACCCAAGGTCCACCTAACCACAGACACGTGGACAAGTGCTTGTGGGCAAGGCCGCTACATCTCGTTGACGGCACACTGGGTTAATATTGTGGAAGCTGGGACCCAGTCTGAGCGAGGGACGGAACACGTCCTTCCCACACCAAGGTTTGCAGGCCCTACCTCAGTCAGTGTTTCACCCACACTCTACAGCTCCGGAATGTCATGCTCTTCAGCCTCCTCCTCCTCCTGCGCATCCTCATCCACTGTGCCCTCCACACCAGTCACAAGCTGGAAGCACTGCAGCACTGCCTCGGCGAAGCGGCAACAGGCTGTGCTGAAGCTAATCTGCATAGGTGACAAACCCCACAATGCAGAAGAGCTGTGGACAGCTCTGAAACAGCAGGCAGATCACTGGCTCACACCTCTGAACCTAAAGCCAGGAAAGGTCGTTTGTGACAATGGCCGGAACCTGGTGGCGGCTTTGAGGCGAGGCCAGCTGACACATGTTCCATGCGTCGCCCATGTGCTCAACCTCGTGGTTCAGCGGTTTATAAAGTCATACCCAGAGCTGTCTGATCTGCTGGTAAAAGTTCGCCGCCTGTCTGCACATTTTCGAAAGTCACCTACTGCTTCAGCCGGCCTTGCCGGCTTTCAGCGCCGTTTGCATCTTCCGGCTCACAGACTGGTGTGTGATGTCCCCACGCGTTGGAATTCAACTCTGCACATGTTGGTCAGGATATGTGAGCAGAAGAGGGCAGTTGTTGAGTACCTGCATCACCTAAGCCGTCGGGAAATGGGTCAAACTCCACACATAACACCTGAGGAGTGGAGATGGATGTCAGACCTATGTACCATCCTCCAAAACTTTGAGGACTCCACCAAGATGGTGAGTGGTGATGACGCCATTATTAGCGTCACCATACCGCTACTCTGCCTTCTAAAACGGTCCCTGCTGAAAAACAAACATGATGCATTGCAGGCGGAGCGCGATGAGTTGCAGCAAGAAACAGTAGTGGGTGTGGGTGATAACACACAGCCCAGCCTCGTCTCATCACAACGTGCAGTGGAGGACTATGACGAGGAGGAGGATGAAGACATGGAGCAACTCTCCGGCCAAATTGAGGATATGACATGCACACCAGTCATATCCTCGATTCAGCGTGGCTGGCCAGAGGACAGGGTAGATGAGGAGGAGGAGGAGGAGGACAGCATGTTCAGTCATCTTGTTGGTCAGGCTACTGAAGTCCTGGCTGTTAAGAGTCTGGCGCACATGGCTGACTTTATGGTAAGCTGCCTGTCTCGTGACCCTCGCGTTAAGAACATCTTGGCCGACAATCATTACTGGTTGGTAACACTGTTAGACCCACGCTACAAGGAGAACTTTTTGTCTCTTATTCCCGTGGAGGAGAGGTCAACCAAAATGCAGCAGTTTCGGAAGGCCATACTCACGGAAGTAGGCAAAGCATTCCCCTCACAAAACGCTAGCGGCATAGGTCAGGAATCAGTGGACAACCGAGGCGTACAGCCGAGAGAGGCACAAGTCCAATCCGCCAGAGGTAGGGGAACAGTCTTTAAGATGTGGGACAGTTTTCTCAGCCCCTCACGTACCACAGCCCCTGAGGTGCGGGGTAGTGCCACAAGAAATCCTAAGTTTGCCCAGATGCTGAAGGAGTACCTTGCAGATCGAACAACTGTACTCCGACATTCCTCTGTGCCTTACAATTATTGGGTATCCAAGCTGGACACGTGGCATGAATTGGCTCTCTACGCCTTGGAAGTCCTGGCCTGCCCTGCTGCTAGCGTTTTGTCAGAGCGTGTTTTTAGTGCCGCAGGTGGAATCATTACAGATAAACGCACCCGCCTGTCAACTGAAAATGCTGACAGGCTGACTCTGATAAAGATGAACAAGGGTTGGATTGGGCCAGACTTCACCACACCACCAGCAAATGAGAGCGGAATTTAAAGTTTGCCATGTACCTCCACTCACCCATGGGTACACTTCTCGACTTTGGATAATCGCTGGACTGCTCCTCCTTCTCCTCATGCGCCATCATGATGACCGTTACAATAGTTAGGTCTTTGTTTCAGGTATACCCCCAGTGGTAAATTTTTTCGCCCATTCTTTGCAGAATGGACATTACAACGACAGGAGACCCGCTCATTTGCAATGGGAACAATGTTTTGAGGCCCTCATGCACGTCTCTACCCAGGGACAACGTGGAGCCTCCCAATTTTTGGCTGCCCTGCCTAAGGGCTATACTGAAATACACCCACTTCCTTAAAATGGACACTTAATGTTTTGAGGCCCTCATGCACGTCTCTACCCAGGGACAATGTGGAGCCTCCCAATTTTTGGCTGCCCTGCCTAAGGGCTATACTGAAATAGACCCACTTCCTTAAAATGGACATTTAATGTTTTGAGGCCCTCATGCACGTCTCTACCCAGGGACAATGTGGAGCCTCCCAATTTTTGGCTGCCCTGCCTAAGGGCTATACTGAAATACACCCACTTCCTTAAAATGGACACTTAATGTTTTGAGGCCATCATGCACGTCTCTACCCAGGGACAATGTGGAGCCTCCCAATTTTTGGCTGCCCTGGCAAAGGGCTATACTGAAATACACCCACTTCCTTAAAATGGACACTTAATGTTTTGAGGCCCTCATGCACGTCTCTACCCAGGGACAATGTGGAGCCTCCCAATTTTTGGCTGCCCTGCCTAAGGGCTATACTGAAATACACCCACTTCCTTAAAATGGACACTTAATGTTTTGAGGCCATCATGCACGTCTCTACCCAGGGACAACGTGGAGCCTCCCAATTTTTGGCTGCCCTGGCAAAGGGCTATACTGAAATAGACCCACTTCCTTACAATGGGCACTTCAGGTTTACAGGCCATAATGCACGGCTCTATCCAGGGACAATGTGGAGCCTCCCAATTTTTGGCTGCCCTGGCAAAGGGCTATACTGAAATAGACCCACTTCCTTAAAATGGACACTTAATGTTTTGAGGCCCTCATGCACGTCTCTACCCAGGGACAATGTGGAGCCTCCCAATTTTTGGCTGCCCTGCCTAAGGGCTATACTGAAATACACCCACTTCCTTAAAATGGACACTTAATGTTTTGAGGCCATCATGCACGTCTCTACCCAGGGACAATGTGGAGCCTCCCAATTTTTGGCTGCCCTGGCAAAGGGCTATACTGAAATACACCCACTTCCTTAAAATGGACACTTAATGTTTTGAGGCCCTCATGCACGTCTCTACCCAGGGACAATGTGGAGCCTCCCAATTTTTGGCTGCCCTGCCTAAGGGCTATACTGAAATACACCCACTTCCTTAAAATGGACACTTAATGTTTTGAGGCCATCATGCACGTCTCTACCCAGGGACAACGTGGAGCCTCCCAATTTTTGGCTGCCCTGGCAAAGGGCTATACTGAAATAGACCCACTTCCTTACAATGGGCACTTCAGGTTTAAAGGCCATCATGCACGTCTCTATCCAGGGACAATGTGGAGCCTCCCAATTTTTGGCTGCCCTGCCTAAGGGCTATACTATAATACACCCACTTCCTGACAATGGACACTTAATGTTTTGAGGCCCTCATGCACGTCTGTATGCAGGGGCATTGGTGAACCTCACAATTTTGGACTGCCCTGGCAAAGGAAAATACTACAAAGACTCACTTCCTCAAAATGGGCACATTAGACTCAAGAGGCCTTCATGTACGTCTCTTCTCAGGGACATCGGAGTGCCACACAATGTTTTCACGTAAAATCTTTCATGTATTAATCTCAAAAAGTAACATACACCAGATCTATCTCACTATTGGGTATGTGCCCTTAACATTTCCGCCATGAAAAATCATTTTGGGGTCATTTTGGAAGGTTTTCTGGTGAGTCCGTAAAAATGGCGTAAAACGCGGACAAAATTGTTCACAGCTGTGACTTTTGAGTGATAAATGCTTCAAGGGGTCTTCCCCATGCTGTTGCCATGTCATTTGAGCACTCTTCTGAGACTTTTGTGCCATTTTTAGGGTTTCTCCATGCTGCCGGGAGGTCATTTCACAAAAATACTCGGGTCTCCCATAGGATAACATTGGGCTCGTTGCTCGGGCCGAGTACACGAGTATCTTGGGAGGCTCGGCCCGAGCTTCGAGCACCCGAGCTTTTTAGTACTCGCTCATCACTAATCTTAATATCCCCCAATGTCGTCTCAGTATATGCATGATCTTAGTATTCTCATCATCATATGATCCAATGAGTCTGGTAATCTGTTCTTGTTCAGGTTTAGGTTTGGGTTTGGGAGTCAATAGTGTAGCCCTCTTTTGGCCCCAAGCGGACTCAAAGGCTGTCTTTATTACATGTTCCGGGTATCCCCTTTTTCTAAAGTTATCACTCAGGCAGTTTGCCTTCTGTTGAAAATCATATAGGGAGGAGCAGTTTCTCCTAAAACGGAGAAACTGCCCCTTCGGTATCCCCTTACGTAAAGTTTCGGGATGATGGCTCTGCCATCTAAGCAAACTATTTGTTGCCGTTGGTTTGCGGAAGACTGTCGTCCCTAGGGTACCATCAATGTTTTTGGTTAAGAGGATATCCAGAAACGGCAATTTATCACCTCCCACTTCACATGTAAATTTTAACCCAAAGGTATTTACATTTAGATGTGCCACAAAATCCAAGAAAGATGCTGCTCCCCCTCTCCAGAGGACGAGGATGTCATCTATGTAACGACCCCAGAAGATAATCTGGGGGTTCCATGTGACATCCTCGTCCCCGAAAACCACAACATCCTCCCACATCCTCCCATGAATCCTCCCGGAAGTCGCCAGGTAACGTCACTTCCGTATCCGTTCCCTGGGCCTGCATCGCGGCGCACCATGGCGACCAGCTGGAAATGATCCAGCAATCACCTCCGCTCATGCGCGCCATGGTGCCTTCCATAATACTAAACCGGAAGTCGCCAAGTAACGTTACTTCCATTGTATTCCTCCCCATTATACTGCGTTCCATAGTATCTAGCCGGACGCGTCTGATGACGTCATTTCCGGAGGACTCCTATTCTATCCTATTTTTCCCCCACCTATATGTTCCACAGTGGGAACTGGAAAATGATTAAATCGTATATCTTCCTACCTATATCCACTATGAAACACAAAATCTCCTAGTATCTCCTATACATATACGATATATATATCTCTCCCAGAGCCTTATAGATAATGTTTACCCTATAAGATTTAATTTTATATGGGACCAAGATAGTGTATTCATTTTGGAGATGGGGAACCTAAGTCTAAATGAGAACCTAAATCCTAAATGCACAGCAAAGTCTGTGGCTTCTTCACTCCGCTTCATGAATATCCTCATAGAAGAGGAGAAAAAGAAATTTGAAGAAACCAATAAAACTCTCACTACCCTCAGAGAAGAGGCTCTGAAATTTAACACGGACTCTGACTTCCAGATCAAAGAATTGGCACTACAAGGTGCAGTAGAAAAATATCAACAAAATCTTAAAAATCGCAAATATAAACATTTTGTCAGAGATCTGGAAGACTTCAAACAGAGAAGGGCCTATAATCTTACGGAAGGAGGAGGTGATATATCATCCTCGGACTTCTCAGACTCTGAGAGTAGATCTAGAGAGAGAAATCAGAACAGATTTAGGGGTAATACCCAGTCTGCTGGAGGTGGTGGAAACAGAGGATGTGGAACTCTGGGGGAAAACAAAACCCACCACGGAAATCAGGACCAACGAGGGGCACAAGCCTCGGGTTCAGACTCCTCCTCTTCTTTTGGGTCCTCAGCCTCATTTGTACATCAGAACAATTTTTTAGGGATGAGGGACCCATATCCCGTACGAAAGAGATACAGCAGAAGGGCCAAAAAATGGTAAATAAAGGCCAAACAGACGGGCAACAGATTGTCAATCTGTCTAACTATAGACTATCTGCAATAGAAGAGAAGGTTCTTGGGTATGGCTTATCATTCGTTCCCACTACACGTTTTGATTCCTTCATCTGGGTAAAAGACCATGAGTTATTTTTAAGAAAGCTCAGATGGAGGAAACACTTTAGGCATAATGACTTGAATGAGTGCCAGAGACTGGGGATTTCTCCCAGCATGCTCTCAGATGTTAGACTTCTGGCGAGTTTGTCAGAGACTGACAGAACAAATGAGGGTTTTGGCCCATTCACGGACCTTAAGCCTAAGAATAGGAAGATGCCTCCCCCTACGGACTGTACAAGTATCGACATATTTTCGACACTAGTAACAAAGGAGATACGTAAGATAAAACCTGGTCTAACGAGTAGTAAAAATAACCTTACACAAGGAGAAAGAGAGGCTCTATTGACCCTTGATCGAAATAAAACCATAACAATAAAGCCCTCCGACAAGGGGGGTAATATTGTAATCATGAATACGGACCAATATCGCTCCATGTGCCTCCAACTACTTTCGGATAAAACTACATATGCCATTCTACCTGCTGACCCTACTTCTGAGTTTAAAATGGCCCTCAATGAAATTTTACAGGAAGGCTTTAGTCTAAGACTCATCTCGAAAGAGGAAATGGACTTCCTGCTTCCGAAGGATGTGACAATTGCGACCTTTTACTCTACACCCAAGATCCACAAGGGGTTAAACCCCCTGAGGGGACGACCTATAGTATCAGGTATTGATGCGATAGGCCAAAACCCCAGTATTTATCTGGACAAAGTCTTGAGAGAATTTGTGAACATACATCCCTCCTTTATTAGAGACACATCAGATCTGCTGAGCAAACTAGATGGTATACAGATTGAAGAGGATACCATCCTTACATCAACTGATGTTGAACAACTGTACAGTTGTATACCACATGACAATGGCATTCGAGCAGTTAAACATGTTTTGGAAACAAGAGGAGTACAATATAGAGAACACAACTGGTTTATAATCAGACTTCTCACCTTTGTACTTACCCACAATTATTTCACTTTCCATAATAAGTTCTACCACCAGCTCAGGGGTACCGCAATGGGGAGCCCCTGTGCTCCCACTTTTGCAAACATATACCTGGGCTGGTGGGAGGATGTCGTGGTTTTCGGGGACGAGGATGTCACATGGAACCCCCAGATTATCTTCTGGGGTCGTTACATAGATGACATCCTCGTCCTCTGGAGAGGGGGAGCAGCATCTTTCTTGGATTTTGTGGCACATCTAAATGTAAATACCTTTGGGTTAAAATTTACATGTGAAGTGGGAGGTGATAAGTTGCCGTTTCTGGATATCCTCTTAACCAAAAACATTGATGGTACCCTAGGGACGACAGTCTACCGCAAACCAACGGCAACAAATAGTTTGCTTAGATGGCAGAGCCATCATCCCGAAACTTTACGTAAGGGGATACCGAAGGGGCAGTTTCTCCGTTTTAGGAGAAACTGCTCCTCCCTATATGATTTTCAACAGAAGGCAAACTGCCTGAGTGATAACTTTAGAAAAAGGGGATACCCGGAACATGTAATAAAGACAGCCTTTGAGTCCGCTTGGGGCCAAAAGAGGGCTACACTATTGACTCCCAAACCCAAACCTAAACCTGAACAAGAACAGATTACCAGACTCATTGGATCATATGATGATGAGAATACTAAGATCATGCATATACTGAGACGACATTGGGGGATATTAAGATCAGACCCCGATATATGTGAATATATCACGCCATATCCGAGTGTTACATATAGAAGAGGCAAGACCATCAAAGATCATGTAGTACACAGCCACTATGTGGTAGAGAAAGCACCAGGGACATGGCTGGAAAGAAAGCCGCATGGGACCTTTAAATGTGGGTCCTGCAAGTTTTGTCCCTTTATTGACCAACGTAAAACCTTCAACAATCACCAATCAGGCAGAGCCTTCTATATCAGAGACTTTATAAACTGTCGGACGGAAGGCGTAGTATATAGATGTACATGTACATGCCCGCTCAGTTATATTGGCAAGACAAGACGCCAATTACGTGTGCGCATAGGAGAACATATAGGTGATATCACCCACAAACGTGAGACACCTATAGCGAGACACGTGAATATGTGCCACCAGGGAGATCCAAGGAGCATACGGTTCCAAGGGATCGAAGTCGTCCCTATACCAGCCAGGAAAGGCAATTGGGACATTAAAATTCTTCAGAGAGAGGCACGGTGGACATTTTTACTTGATACAGTCAGTCCAAAAGGACTCAATGAGGTTCTTAGTTACACCAGTTTCATCTAGATGTGTCAGATGGCCTTTTCCAAACAAAAGGAGATACTAGGAGATTTTGTGTTTCATAGTGGATATAGGTAGGAAGATATACGATTTAATCATTTTCCAGTTCCCACTGTGGAACATATAGGTGGGGGAAAAATAGGATAGAATAGGAGTCCTCCGGAAATGACGTCATCAGACGCGTCCGGCTAGATACTATGGAACGCAGTATAATGGGGAGGAATACAATGGAAGTAACGTTACTTGGCGACTTCCGGTTTAGTATTATGGAAGGCACCATGGCGCGCATGAGCGGAGGTGATTGCTGGATCATTTCCGGCTGGTCGCCATGGTGCGCCGCGATGCAGGCCCAGGGAACGGATACGGAAGTGACGTTACCTGGCGACTTCCGGTTCAGCATTGTGGAACGCACCATGGCACGCATGAGCGGAAGTGACCGCTGGATCATTTCCGGCTGGTCGCCATGGTGCGCCGCGATGCAGGCCCAGGGAGCGGATGCGGAAGTGACGTGTTTGGCACTTCCGGTATGACACGTGGTAGCCTGGAACGCTCAAAATTTCATTTAAGATGCGGTGATAGGTAAGAGAAGCTGCATTACATGACAGCTGGTATCCTGTAACCTACGGACCCTTGAATACAGCCATCTGCCGCATCTGGGATGGTTGACCCTACTATGGGTTATTGATGTCATACTAATTCTTTCCGGCATTTAAAAGATATAAGGTATGTCCCCATTACAAAACTATTCCTATAGGTTCCACCACTGCGTTTGAGAACCTTTCAATGATTTGGCACAAAATAAGATATTATACCATGGATATTTTGTTTTTCTCTAGAAATAATCCTCGGATCATTTATTCCCCTGATGAACCCCTAAAGGAAAAAATAGGGGGGAAACGCGTCGGGATTACGGGATGTTTTTGCTGGATGACCTCAGCAGATAAGTTTCCCTGCTGGGAGTTTTTTACATCCAGATATATGTATATAAATATTTTTCTCTATGATCTGAGATTTATATAATATCTATGAGGGGCTGTAACATACTTATATACGCCTGAATTATTATCTGTAACTATTTGCGCTAACTATTAATCTTTTGGTGGTGGGTCTCCCGGTTGCAACTGACGAGCTGCAGGGAGATATTAGGGAGAGACGACGTGGAGCGGGGGGTACCCAATAACTTATGGTGCACCTCCGCTGGTAGGTAGGTGAAAGGGAGGGATAGATATCTCACCCCCAATCTCCGTTAAAAAACTATTGGAGTACGAAATGCAGCAATTATAGTTGCCCCTATCTTGAGAATAGTAAGCAAGCAACACTGTCCTCACCAATCGGATCTATCACCCCTCCTTCACCCACTTTAAATGTACTATTTGACTCTAATGAACATGTATAAGCATCGTTTTTATACTGACGGATTTTAATGAGTAATTAGAATTAAAATATTCTTTAGGAGTTTTTCTTTTTGGTTTTCTGCATATCTAACTCCTACTATATACTAGCTTTGGTTATAAAATAATTCAAATTCTAACAGTGTATTCAGTAGGACTATCAGCTGTGTATCCACCAGACGCCTGCACAACACAACTGATGGTCCCAACCCCATTTATAAGGCAAGAAATCCCACTTATTAACCCTGACAGGGCGCACCTGTGACGTGAAGACCATTTCCGGTGACGACCTCCTGAAGCTCATCAAGAGAATGCCAAGAGTGTGCAAAGCAGTAATCAAAGCAAAAGGCGGCTACTGTGAAGAACCTAGAATATAAGACATATTTCCAGTTGTTTCACACTTTTTTGTTAAGTATTTCATTCCACATGTGTTACTTCATAGTTTTGATGCCTTCAATGTGAATCTACAATTTTCAGAGTCATGAAAATAAAGAAAACTCTTTGAATGAGAAGGTGTGTCCAAACTTTTGGTCTGTACTGTGTGTACACACACACATACACATACTGATATATATTTTGCAGAATGGTTGCAGTATTTAGCAGTACACAGCTCCATAAGGAGGGGGGGGGGGTCATGACATAATCTAGGCAAAATTTGGAGATATGAAGCCACTAAATGCCCAGATGCGGGAAATGCAAGGTCTTATATAAAATACGTATGGTCCTCATTATGAGCCTGTGTATGGTACAGACACCCCATTATGTGGCTGCTGGCACGGCCCTGGCTTATAGCACAGATTTAAAGTATTGGATAACAATGAGCAGATGTACCTGACTTCAAGATGGACGCGGTGCATTCTGGGGAAAATATCATTATCAGATATCATACAACTGCTACCTGTCATCAGCGTGACCATTGCATCAGCAGCTGTCTGTCTAGAGAAGAGGGGACAGGGTTCATCAGGAATCAGCAAACAAAGGATCTAATGATGACATCTGAGCAAACGTGTGCACAGGAGCGACCATCCACATGTATTACTGATCCTGAGTTACCTCCTGTATTACACTCCAGAGCTGCACTCACTATTCTGTTGGTGCAGTCATTGTGTACATACATTACATTACTGATCCGGAGTTACCTCCTGTATTATACTCCAGAGCTGCACTCACTATTCTGATGGTGCAGTCACTGTGTACATACATTACTGATCCTGAGTTGCCTCCTGTATTATACTCCAGAGCTGCACTCATTATTCTGCTGGTGCAGTCACTGTGTACATACATTACATTACTGCTCCTGAGTTACCTCCTGTATTATACTCCAGAGCTGCAGTCACTATTCTGCTGGTGCAGTCACTGTGTACATACATTACATTACTGATCCTGAGTTACCTCCTGTATTATACTCCAGAGCTGCACTCACTATTCTGCTGGTACAGTCACTGTGTACATACATTACATTACTGATCCTGAGTTACATCCTGTATTATACTCCAGAGCTGCAGTCACTATTCTGCTGGTGCTGTCACTGTGTACATACATTACATTACTGATCCTGAGTTACTTCCAGTATTATACTCCAGAGCTGCACTCACTATTCTGCTGGTGCAGTCACTGTGTACATACATTACATTACTGATCCTGAGTAACCTCCTGTATTATACTCCAGAGCTGCACTCACTATTCTGTTGGTGCAGTCATTGTGTACATACATTACATTACTGATCCAGAGTTACCTCCTGTATTATACTCCAGAGCTGCACTCACTATTCTGATGGTGCAGTCACTGTGTACATACATTACTGATCCTGAGTTGCCTCCTGTATTATACTCCAGAGCTGCACTCATTATTCTGCTGGTGCAGTCACTGTGTACATACATTACATTACTGATCCTGAGTTACCTCCTGTATTATACTCCAGAGCTGCAGTCACTATTCTGCTGGTGCAGTCACTGTGTACATACATTACATTACTGATCCTGAGTTACATCCTGTATTATACTCCAGAGCTGCACTCACTATTCTGCTGGTGCAGTCACTGTGTACATACATTACATTACTGATCCTGAGTTACCTCCAGTATTATACTCCAGAGCTGCACTCACTATTCTGCTGGTGCAGTCACTGTGTACATACATTACATTACTGATCCTGAGTTACCTCCTGTATTATACTCCAGAGCTGCACTCACTATTCTGCTGGTGCAGTCACTGTGTACATACATTACATTACTGATTCTGAGTTACCTCCTGTATTATACTCCGGAGCTGCACTCACTATTCTGCTGGTGCAGTCACTGTGTACATACATTACATTACTGATCCTGAGTTGCCTCCTGTATTATACTCCAGAGCTGCACTCACTATTCTGCTGGTGCAGTCACTGTGTACATACATTACATTACTGATCCTGAGTTACCTCCTGTATTATACTCCAGAGCTGCACTCACTATTCTGCTGGTGCAGTCACTGTGTACATACATTACATTACTGATCCGGAGTTACCTCCTGTATTATACTCCAGAGCAGCACTCACTATTCTGCTGGTGCAGTCACTGTGTACATACATTACATTACTGATCCAGAGTTATTTTCTGTATTATACTCCAGAGCTGCACTCACTATTCTGCTGGAGCAGTCACTGTGTACATACATTACATTACTGATCCTGAGTTACCTCCTGTATTATACTCCAGAGCTGCACTCACTATTCTGCTGGTGCAGTCACTGTGTACATACATTACATTACTGATTCTGAGTTACCTCCTGTATTATACTCCGGAGCTGCACTCACTATTCTGCTGGTGCAGTCACTGTGTACATACATTACATTACTGATCCTGAGTTGCCTCCTGTATTATACTCCAGAGCTGCACTCACTATTCTGCTGGTGCAGTCACTGTGTACATACATTACATTACTGATCCTGAGTTACCTCCTGTATTATACTCCAGAGCTGCACTCACTATTCTGCTGGTGCAGTCACTGTGTACATACATTACATTACTGATCCTGAGTTACCTCCTGTATTATACTCCAGAGCTGCACTCACTATTCTGCTGGTGCAGTCACTGTGTACATACATTACATTACTGATCCGGAGTTATTTTCTGTATTATACTCCAGAGCTGCACTCACTATTCTGCTGGTGCAGTCACTGTGTACATACATTACATTACTGATCCTGAGTTACCTCCTGTATTATACTCCAGAGCTGCACTCACTATTCTGCTGGTGCAGTCACTGTGTACATACATTACATTACTGATCCGGAGTTATTTTCTGTATTATACTCCAGAGCTGCAGTCACTATTCTGCTGGTGCAGTCACTGTGTACATACATTACATTACTGATCCTGAGTTACCTCCTGTATTATACTCCAGAGCTGCACTCACTATTCTGCTGGTACAGTCACTGTGTACATACATTACTGTCACGCTCCCCGGGTCCTCACCCCCGCTCCCCGGCTCACCTGCCACGCTGCCCGCTCCTCAGCCCCCGGATTCCGTCCGTCCCAGGCCCCCTGGTCCCCGATCCCGGCGCCCGACGGCTTCCCAGGACCTGGCCGGCTCTCCTGCGTCCTCCTCTCAGCCTCCTTCCCTGGCTTCTGGCACCCGGGCGGCGCGCATGCGCGTTAGGGCGCGCGCGCGGTCACTGACCCTTTCTTAAAGGGCCAGCGTCCATTAACAGGAAATGAGGTTGAACAGGTACTGGGTATAAAGGGGGTTATTGTCCAAGGGGGCGGGGCCTGATCTTCGTGTTCCCTGAGCTAGGAGTCAGGTCTCCTGGTGTTTATGTGCCTGTACTCACCTATCTCTCTTTGTAGAGCCGTACCTGCCTCGCCATCCAGTCAGCCGTATCCTGAACCCCGCACACTGTCCGTCTGCCATCTGACAGTCCGTACCATCTCGGATCCCTGCGGTGACCCGTCATCTCGCTCCTGAGGTTCCGGACCCCGCCTGATATCATCTCGGCTTCCGAACCTGAGCTACGTCACCAGGACTACCATCTGTGACTCCGTGGTCCCAGGGACTCCTCCGCTGCCTTCACTTGCACGGACTGTTTTGCTGCCCATCAGTGCTTCAGCTGCCGGACTCCCTACCACCATCTTCGAGTTCGGTCCAGTGGATCCACCTCCTGGGTCTGCCCGACCGCCCGGCCCTGACAGTAAGATCAGGCCATGGATCCCGCTGCAGCACTAGCGGCCTTGCAAGAGGAACTCCAACGTCAGCGTGAAGTCCAGACCCGCATGTTGCAATTTATGACCTCCGTGGACACCCGCCTGTACACGTTACAAGCATCAATGACGCCTGCGGCACCCAGGTCCCCAGCTAGGCAAGCCATGGCTCCCGCTTGCATGGCTTTCCATTACACATCGTATCAGACAGAGGAACTCAGTTCACTTCCCGCTTCTGGAGGGCTCTCTGTAACCATCTGGGAGTGACTCTGGACTTTTCATCTGCATACCATCCTCAGTCTAATGGCCAGGTAGAGAGGGTCAATCAAATCTTGACCTCTTTCTTACGTCACTACGTCAATGCCCATCATGACGACTGGTCCGCCCTTCTACCTTGGGCTGAATTCTCCCACAACCACCACTTCAGTGAGTCGTCCTCCAGCTCTCCCTTCCATGTTGTTTACGGGCTTCAGCCTTCCATCCCATTGCCTGTATCCCCCTCTTCGGATGTCCCTGCTGCAGATACTGTAGCCCGTGACTTTGCAAACATTTGGGACTCTGTCAAATCGTCCCTTGGGCGTGCTTCCCTGCGGATGAAAAGACACGCCGACAAGAGACGTCTGGACCCTCCGTGTTTCTCTCCTGGAGACCTCGTCTGGCTTGCTTCCCAGTACGTCCGCCTGAAGATACCATCATACAAGCTGGGTCCTCGCTACATCGGGCCGTTTAAAGTCCTCAGCAAGATCAATGAGGTTTCCTACAAGCTGCAGCTTCCGGCCACGATGAGGATACCCAACTCATTCCACGTCTCCCTGCTCAAGCCGGTTATCCTTGGTCCCTTCTCCGATGCTGCCAGTCCGGCCCCTCCACCTATTGCCGATGACGACATCTATGCGGTAAGGGATATCGTGGCCATGAAGACTGTTCGAGGTCGGCAGTTCTTCCTGGTGGACTGGGAAGGGTATGGTCCTGAGGATAGGTCTTGGGAGCCCAGGGAGAACGTGGGCACTCCTCTTATCCGTGCCTTCATGTCCCGGTTGCGGGGTGGGGGGCGTGGGGGGGGGGGGTACTGTCACGCTCCCCGGGTCCTCACCCCCGCTCCCCGGCTCACCTGCCACGCTGCCCGCTCCTCAGCCCCCGGATTCCGTCCGTCCCAGGCCCCCTGGTCCCCGATCCCGGCGCCCGACGGCTTCCCAGGACCTGGCCGGCTCTCCTGCGTCCTCCTCTCAGCCTCCTTCCCTGGCTTCTGGCACCCGGGCGGCGCGCATGCGCGTTAGGGCGCGCGCGCGGTCACTGACCCTTTCTTAAAGGGCCAGCGTCCATTAACAGGAAATGAGGTTGAACAGGTACTGGGTATAAAGGGGGTTATTGTCCAAGGGGGCGGGGCCTGATCTTCGTGTTCCCTGAGCTAGGAGTCAGGTCTCCTGGTGTTTATGTGCCTGTACTCACCTATCTCTCTTTGTAGAGCCGTACCTGCCTCGCCATCCAGTCAGCCGTATCCTGAACCCCGCACACTGTCCGTCTGCCATCTGACAGTCCGTACCATCTCGGATCCCTGCGGTGACCCGTCATCTCGCTCCTGAGGTTCCGGACCCCGCCTGATATCATCTCGGCTTCCGAACCTGAGCTACGTCACCAGGACTACCATCTGTGACTCCGTGGTCCCAGGGACTCCTCCGCTGCCTTCACTTGCACGGACTGTTTTGCTGCCCATCAGTGCTTCAGCTGCCGGACTCCCTACCACCATCTTCGAGTTCGGTCCAGTGGATCCACCTCCTGGGTCGGCCCGACCGCCCGGCCGTGACAATTACATTACTGATCCTGAGTTACATCCTGTATTATACTCCAGAGCTGCAGTCACTATTCTGCTGGTGCTGTCACTGTGTACATACATTACATTACTGATCCTGAGTTACCTCCAGTATTATACTCCAGAGCTGCACTCACTATTCTGCTGGTGCAGTCACTGTGTACATACATTACATTACTGATCCTGAGTAACCTCCTGTATTATACTCCAGAGCTGCACTCACTATTCTGTTGGTGCAGTCATTGTGTACATACATTACATTACTGATCCAGAGTTACCTCCTGTATTATACTCCAGAGCTGCACTCACTATTCTGATGGTGCAGTCACTGTGTACATACATTACTGATCCTGAGTTGCCTCCTGTATTATACTCCAGAGCTGCACTCATTATTCTGCTGGTGCAGTCACTGTGTACATACATTACATTACTGATCCTGAGTTACCTCCTGTATTATACTCCAGAGCTGCAGTCACTATTCTGCTGGTGCAGTCACTGTGTACATACATTACATTACTGATCCTGAGTTACATCCTGTATTATACTCCAGAGCTGCACTCACTATTCTGCTGGTGCAGTCACTGTGTACATACATTACATTACTGATCCTGAGTTACCTCCAGTATTATACTCCAGAGCTGCACTCACTATTCTGCTGGTGCAGTCACTGTGTACATACATTACATTACATTACTGATCCTGAGTTACCTCCTGTATTATACTCCAGAGCTGCACTCACTATTCTGCTGGTGCAGTCACTGTGTACATACATTACATTACTGATTCTGAGTTACCTCCTGTATTATACTCCGGAGCTGCACTCACTATTCTGCTGGTGCAGTCACTGTGTACATACATTACATTACTGATCCTGAGTTGCCTCCTGTATTATACTCCAGAGCTGCACTCACTATTCTGCTGGTGCAGTCACTGTGTACATACATTACATTACTGATCCTGAGTTACCTCCTGTATTATACTCCAGAGCTGCACTCACTATTCTGCTGGTGCAGTCACTGTGTACATACATTACATTACTGATCCTGAGTTACCTCCTGTATTATACTCCAGAGCTGCACTCACTATTCTGCTGGTGCAGTCACTGTGTACATACATTACATTACTGATCCAGAGTTATTTTCTGTATTATACTCCAGAGCTGCACTCACTATTCTGCTGGAGCAGTCACTGTGTACATACATTACATTACTGATCCTGAGTTACCTCCTGTATTATACTCCAGAGCTGCACTCACTATTCTGCTGGTGCAGTCACTGTGTACATACATTACATTACTGATTCTGAGTTACCTCCTGTATTATACTCCGGAGCTGCACTCACTATTCTGCTGGTGCAGTCACTGTGTACATACATTACATTACTGATCCTGAGTTGCCTCCTGTATTATACTCCAGAGCTGCACTCACTATTCTGCTGGTGCAGTCACTGTGTACATACATTACATTACTGATCCTGAGTTACCTCCTGTATTATACTCCAGAGCTGCACTCACTATTCTGCTGGTGCAGTCACTGTGTACATACATTACATTACTGATCCTGAGTTACCTCCTGTATTATACTCCAGAGCTGCACTCACTATTCTGCTGGTGCAGTCACTGTGTACATACATTACATTACTGATCCGGAGTTATTTTCTGTATTATACTCCAGAGCTGCACTCACTATTCTGCTGGTGCAGTCACTGTGTACATACATTACATTACTGATCCTGAGTTACCTCCTGTATTATACTCCAGAGCTGCACTCACTATTCTGCTGGAGCAGTCACTGTGTACATACATTACATTACTGATCCTGAGTTACCTCCTGTATTATACTCCAGAGCTGCACTCACTATTCTTCAGCTTTGGGCTGAATTCTCCCAGCATTCTATGCTGCTCGGAGTTTTCGCTAATACTTTGTTTCTATCATCTTTATACCAGACACTGTATATTTTTTTATATAGAAAAACAAATTGCTCCAACATGAAAGGATTTGAATTAAAGGTGTTAAGAGTAAAGGGGGCTTTACACACAGTGACATCGCTAACGAGATGTCTTTGGGGTCACGGAATTCGTGAGGCACATCCGGCCTCGTTAGCGACGTCGTTGTGTGTGACACGTACGAGCGACCGCTAACGATCAAAAATACTCACCTTATCGCTGATTGTTGACGCGTCGTTCTAATCCCGATTATCGTTGCTGCTTTTGGACGCAGGTTGTTTGTCGTTCCTGAGGCCGCACACATCGCTACGTGTAACACCGCAGGAACGAGGAACAACAGCGTACCTGCGTCCTCCGGCAACGAGGTGGGCGTCACTTTCTTTCGGCTGCTCTCCGCCCCTCCGCTTCTATTGGACGGCTGCCGTGTGACATCGCTGTGACGCCGCACGAACCTCCCCCTTAACGAAGAGGCTATTCGCCGGCCACAGCGACGTCGCTAGGCAGGTAAGTATAGTGTGACGGGTCCTAGCGATATTGTGCGACACGGGCAGCGATTTGCCCATGACGCCCATGGGGGCGATCACTAGCGATGTCGCTGCTTGTAAAGCCCCCTTTAGTCCATGCTGACTATTTCTAATAAGAGCTGTATGAATGCAGCTCTGGAGTTAATGGAGATGGCACAAATTGCGTTTGTTAATTGGTGTGGCCGGGGTTTGCTGATCTTGATTGACACTTTGTGGCTGATGAAGGAAAACTCCAGATAAGTTTATAGCAGGGTTTTGTAATAAAATAAGCGCACATCACATACGCCAAATGTTTTTCAATTCTTCACCATTTTCAAGATCTCTGCTTGTTGTCAAAAACCGATAAGGAGGCACCAAATTCCTGTCTATGTGCAGCTTCATGCATTTGTGTATTTGGACGGTGCTGCATATGTATGTGAAGAGGGAGGGTTTGATACAATGTATCAGTGCAGGGGACTTCACACATTTACTCCTCTATCTGAGGCTGATTTCTCCTGCACTTGTGCAATGTAACAAACTCCAGCTGTGAGCAACGTGAGATTCCAATACAGAAAATGATCTTTGAATAAACTCAGCCAACTTTACACAAGAAAGGGAAAATTTTGAGTGGCCGCAATCAAAGGAGGCGAAAGGACAGCGAAGGGAGACGGGCGGTTTCCTAACCTGATTGTGAAAGTCAGAACTATCCGCAATGTAAAGGGAGGTTACATCACAGCATCATAGGGGCGCGGTGTCACCCCTGACTCACTATTACAGGATGGGCCAGAGGGCACCAGGGTGAGGGCACCAGGATGGGGGTACCAGGATGAGACCAGCAGGATGGGGGCACCAGGATGACACAAGCAGGGTGAGGGCACCAGGATGAGACCAGCAGGGTGGGGGCAGTAGGGTGGGGGCACCAGGATAAGACCAGCAGGGTGAGGGCACCAGGATGAGACCAGCAGGGTGAGGACACCAGGATGAGACCAGCAGGATGGGGGCATCAAGATGAGACCAGCAGGGTGGGGGCACCAGGATGAGACCAGCAGGGTGGGGGCACCAGGATGACACAAGCAGGGTGAGGGCACCAGGATGAGACCAGCAGGGTGGGGGCAGTAGGGTGGGGGCACCAGGATAAGACCAGCAGGGTGAGGGCACCAGGATGAGACCAGCAGGATGGGGGCATCAAGATGAGACCAGCAGGGTGGGGGCACCAGGATGACACAAGCAGGGTGAGGGCACCAGGATGAGACCAGCAGGGTGGGGGCAGTAGGGTGGGGGCACCAGGATAAGACCAGCAGGGTGAGGGCACCAGGATGAGACCAGCAGGGTGAGGACACCAGGATGAGACCAGCAGGATGGGGGCATCAAGATGAGACCAGCAGGGTGGGGGCACCAGGATGAGACCAGCAGGGTGGGGGCACCAGGATGACACAAGCAGGGTGAGGGCACCAGGATGAGACCAGCAGGGTGGGGGCAGTAGGGTGGGGGCACCAGGATAAGACCAGCAGGGTGAGGGCACCAGGATGAGACCAGCAGGATGGGGGCATCAAGATGAGACCAGCAGGGTGGGGGCACCAGGATGACACAAGCAGGGTGAGGGCACCAGGATGAGACCAGCAGGGTGGGGGCAGTAGGGTGGGGGCACCAGGATAAGACCAGCAGGGTGAGGGCACCAGGATGAGACCAGCAGGATGGGGGCATCAAGATGAGACCAGCAGGGTGGGGGCACCAGGATGACACAAGCAGGGTGAGGGCACCAGGATGAGACCAGCATGGTGGGGGCAGTAGGGTGGGGGCACCAGGATAAGACCAGCAGGGTGAGGGCACCAGGATGAGACTAGCAGGATGGGGGCAGTAGAGTGCGGGCAGCAGGATGAGACCAGCAGGGTGAGGGCACCAGGATGAGACCAGCAGGGTGAGGGCACCAGGATGAGACCAGCAGGATGGGGGCACCAGGATGAGACCAGCAGGGTGGGGGCACCAGGATGAGACCAGCAGGGTGGGGGCACCAGGATGAGACCAGCAGGATGAGGACACCAGGATGAGACCAGCAGGATGGGGCACCAGGATGAGACCAGCAGGATGGGGGCATCAAGATGAGACCAGCAGGGTGGGGGCACCAGGATGAGACCAGCAGGATGAGGGCACCAGGATGAGACCAGCAGGATGAGGGCACCAGGATAAGACCAGCAGGGTGGGGGCACCAGGATGAGACCAGCAGGATGGGGGCACCAGGATGAGACCAGCAGGGTGGGGGCAGCAGGATGAGACCAGCAGGGTGGGGGCAGCAGGATGAGACCAGCAGGGTGGGGGCAGCAGGATGAGACCAGCAGGGTGGGGGCAGCAGGGTGGGGACACCAGTCACAGCTGCAGCAGGAAACCCATCAACAGTCATTCTTAGTTATTACAGGGGGTCTCTGGTGTGAACCCCTCATCTGCTAGCCAAACTGGAGTCCAGATAAGAGGATCATATTCCTGGAGAAGCCAGCATGTCCACACAAGACAAAGACAACTCATTGCTTCCAATAGGTACAGTGTAATACTTATTTTCCCCTGTGGAGGCGCTTTGAGAAAATGGAACATTTGTTTCCAAGTATCTACTCGGGTGGCAGCTGAGGTTCCAGAATAATCAGTTTATTATAGGGAGTAGTGATGGGCGGACTCGCAGATAACGGACCGGCGAGTCTAACTAATAAATAAAAAATGGTTGCTGCCTGGAATTGATCCCGGTTATCTGGCCGGATGCCGGTCCCCATATAAGTCTACAGGGACCAGAATCCAGTGATTAAACACGGTGGTAGAAGGGATAGGGGAAAAGGAGCAAGCGCTTAATACTTACCGAGTCTCCAGCACAGCTGCAACTGTCCCACGACCGCTCCTTCTATGTTCGGGGCCACTTGTTACCTTTATTGCATACTTACTTACTGCTTCCTCCGCCCACTGGTGTATGTGATATGTTGCAGTCAGATGCGCCCCCACGCTAAGTGACAGCACGTCTGACTGCAACCAATCACAGATGCTATGTGCGTCTTTTATACACTAAAAATAAATAAATGAAAAAAACATTTGGCGTAGGGTCCCCACATATTATGATACCCAGCACAGATAAGGCATACGGCTACAGACTGCAGCCCTCAGCCGTGCGCTTATCTTGGCTGTGTATCAAAATAAGAGGAACCGCGTGCCACTTTTTTTTAATTAATAAATAATTTTAAAAAAATGACCTGCGGTCCCCCTAATTTTGATACCCAGCCATGATAAAGCCCGGCAGTTGGAGGGTGGTATACCTATGCTGGGGAGAGCCAAGTTTATTGGGCCCCCCAGCCTAAAAATAGCAGCCTGCAGCCGCCCAGAATTGTTGCATCCATTAGATGCGACAACCCCACCACTTTACTCAACTCTTCCTGATTGCCCAGGAGTGGTGATAATTGGGGTAATTAGGGGTTAATCGCAGCTCACAGCTGCCACTAAGCCCTAGATTAGTAATGGGAGGAGTCTATGAGACCCCCCTCCCATTACTAATCTGTAAATGAAAGTAAATGAACACAAACACCAAAAAAATTCCTTTGTTATGTAGTTTATTTCAAATAAACACCCTCTTTCACCCCTTTATTAATCCCCCAAAACACCCAGGTTTGATGTAATCGATACAAGGTCTCATGACGATTGCAGCTCTGCTACATCTGAATCACAGCGCGCGATCATGGATCATGACCACCCTCTGTGGACTTCAGGCAGAGACTGAGCCATGCGATCAGCAGTGACATCAGTCAGGTAAGTTGCGGTCACAGCTGGAGGTTCCCACGGCCCTTCACCTGTGACCACAGGTAACCTGACCTCAGGGGACCTCAATAGACTTATTAATCTCATCTGAGGTGGCGTCACTGAGTTCATGGAGGTCCCTGAGGTCAGGTTATCTGCGATCACAGGTGAAGAGCTATAGGGACCTTTAGCTGTGGCTAACCTGAGTGACGTCACTGCTGATTAGTTGGCTTAGTCTCTGCCTGAATTTACAGCGTGCGGTCATGTACCATGACTGCGCACTGTGATTTCGATGTAGCAGACTAAAATCATCGTGGGACATCGTGGGACCTCGTGTGGATTATGTCGGACCTGCAGGGGTGTTTTGGGTGTTAATAAAGCGATGAAATACTGTGTTTTTGTATTTTATTTCAAATAAAGGATTTTTTTGGTGTTTGTCTTTATTTACTTTCACTTACAGATTAGTAACGGGGGGGGGGGGATCTCATAGATGCCTCCCTATCACTAATCTAGGGCATTGGGGCAGCTGTGAGCTGCAATTAACCTCTTATTACCCCAATTACCACCACACCAAGGCAATTGGGAAGAGCTGGGTATAGTGCTGGGATTGTCGCATCTAATGGATGAGACAATTCTGAGTGGCTGCAGGCTGCTATTTTTAGGGTGGGGGGGCCCAATAAGCATGAGTCTCCCCAGCCTGAGAATATTAGTCCCCAGCTGTTGACTTTATCATAGCTGGGTATCAAAATTTGGGGGACCGCACACCTGTTTTTTCAATGATTTATTTAAATAATAAATAAAAAAAGAAAAAACAGCATGCGGTTCCTCTTATTTTAATACACAGACAACATAATAGCATTGCTGGGGGCTGCAGCCGTGGGCTTTATCTGTGCTGGGTATCATGATATGGGGGGACCCTACGCCAAATGTTTTATTTATCTACTTTTAATGTATGCTATAGACCCGCAGAGCGGATTTGTGATTGGAAGCAGTCAGCTGACATGCTGCCATTCAGGGCGGGGACGCATTCTGACTGCAACCAATTACAGGCCTGCCGGTGGGCGGGGAAAGCAGTGCATATGCAATGAAGGATAATGAGCGGCCCCAGATGTGAATGAGTGGCTGCAGGAGCAATTACAGCCGCGTTGGAGCCTCAGTAAGTAAAGCACCACTTTTTTATTTTTTTTTCTTTATTTTTCCTTTATTTTTTGTATTTCCTGAGTGCCGGATCAATACCCTGAATTCTCTGAGAACAGGCCCGACACTCGGGTACCTTACAGTACTGGTCCACCCATCACTAATAGGTACCCCATTAAACTCAAAGGGATCCGTCTCATCAGAACACTGATGTAAAAAAAAAAATCCCTCCAAAAGCAAATAAAGATGATTAGTGCGAAGTAAAGTGTCACGTTACAGTCCACTAATTGTCCTGAAGCGCTTAACCGCAGCTTTGTGCGCTGCACTAACCCCCGGCATATGATATCAGTGTCCTGACCTTCTGTTTTGTCTTCCTGTAAATATAGAAGTTATATAATATTACAGCCGAGACATAATCACTTCCTCCACCCAGAAATTAAAGGGATATTACAATGTTACAAAATAATCACCTCTCCTAACAGTCAGACCAGCGTGAGGTCACCGAGGCCGAAAGATCAGAGAACAGCGTCCTCCCGCTATATTTCAAGATAGAACACTTTAAAAAGAAGTTATAGTTATATTCTTGTACATAGGAGGCAGTATTATAGTAGTTATATTCTTGTATATAGGGTCAGTATTATAGTAGTTATATTCTTGTACATAGGGGCAGTATTATAGTAGTTATATTCTTGTATATAGGGGGCAGTATTATAGTAGTTATATTCTTGTACATAGGGGCAGTATTATAGTAGTTATATTCTTGTACATAGGAGCAGTATTATAGTAGTTATATTCTTGTACATAGGGGCAGTATTATAGTAGTTATATTCTTGTACATAGGGGGCAGTATTATAGTAGTTATATTCTTGTACATAGGGGCAGTATTATAGTAGTTATATTCTTGTACATAGGGGCAGTATTATAGTAGTTATATTCTTGTACATGGGAGGCAGTATTATAGTAGTTATATTCTTGTACATAGGGGCAGTATTATAGTAGTTATATTCTTGTACATAGGGGGCAGTATTATAGTAGTTATATTCTTGTACATAGGGGCAGTATTATAGTAGTTATATTCTTGTACATAGGGAGCATTATTATAGTAGTTATATTCTTGTACATAGGGGGCAGTATTATAGTAGTTATATTCTTGTACACAGAGGGCAGTATTATAGTAGTTATATTCTTGTACATAAGGAGCAGAATTATAGTAGTTATATTCTTGTACATAGGAGGCAGTATTATAGTAGTTATATTCTTGTACATAGGAGGCAGTATTATAGTAGTTATATTCTTGTACATAGGAGGCAGTATTATAGTAGTTATATTCTTGTATATAGGGGCAGTATTATAGTAGTTATATTCTTGTACATAGGAGGCAGTATTATAGTAGTTATATTCTTGTACATAGGAGGCAGTATTATAGTAGTTATATTCTTGTACATAGGGGGCAGTATTATAGTAGTTATATTCTTGTATATAGGGTCAGTATTATAGTAGTTATATTCTTGTACATAGGAGGCAGTATTATAGTAGTTATATTCTTGTACATAGGGGGCAGTATTATAGTAGTTATATTCTTGTATATAGGGTCAGTATTATAGTAGTTATATTCTTGTATATAGGGGGCAGTATTATAGTAGTTATATTCTTGTACATAGGGGGCAGTATTATAGTAGTTATATTCTTGTACATAGGGGACAGTATTATAGTAGTTATATTCTTGTACATAGGGGACAGTATTATAGCAGTTATATTCTTGTACATAGGGGCAGCATTATAGTAGTTATATTCTTGTACATAGGGAGCAGTATTATAGTAGTTATATTCTTGTACATAGGAGCAGTATTATAGTAGTTATATTCTTGTACATAGGGGGCAGTATTATAGTAGTTATATTCTTGTATATAGAGGGCAGTATTATAGTAGTTATATTCTTGTATATAGAGGGCAGTATTATAGTAGTTATATTCTTGTATATAGGGACAGTATTATAGTAGTTATATTCTTGTACATAGGAGCAGTATTATAGTAGTTATATTCTTGTACATAGGGGGCAGTATTATAGTAGTTATATTCTTTTACATAGGGGCAGTATTATAGTAGTTATATTCTTGTACACAGAGGGCAGTATTATAGTAGTTATATTCTTGTACATAAGGAGCAGAATTATAGTAGTTATATTCTTGTACATAGGGGGCAGTATTATAGTAGTTATATTCTTGTCATAGGGGGCAGTATTATAATAGTTATATTCTTGTACATAGGGGCAGTATTATAGTAGTTATATTCTTGTACATAGGGGCAGTATTATAGTAGTTATATTCTTGTCCATAGGAGCAGTGTTACAGTAGTTATATTCTTGTATATAGGGGGCAGTATTATAGTATATTCTTGTACATAGGATCAGTATTATAGTAGTTATATTCTTGTACATAGGGAGCAGTATTATAGTAGTTATATTCTTGTACATAGGGGCAGTGTTACAGTAGTTATATTCTTGTATATAGGGGGCAGTATTATAGTAGTTATAATCTTGTACATAGGAGCAGTGTTACAGTAGTTATATTCTTGTATATAGGGGGCAGTATTATAGTATATTCTTGTACATAGGATCAGTATTATAGTAGTTATATTCTTGTACATAGGATCAGTATTATAGCAGTTATATTCTTGTACATAGGGAGCAGTATTATAGTAGTTATATTCTTGTACATAGGGGGCAGTATTATAGTAGTTATATTCTTGTCATAGGGGGCAGTATTATAATAGTTATATTCTTGTACATAGGGGCAGTATTATAGTAGTTATATTCTTGTACATAGGGGCAGTATTATAGTAGTTATATTCTTGTACATAGGGGCAGTATTATAGTAGTTATATTCTTGTCCATAGGAGCAGTGTTACAGTAGTTATATTCTTGTATATAGGGGGCAGTATTATAGTATATTCTTATACATAGGATCAGTATTATAGTAGTTATATTCTTGTACATAGGGAGCAGTATTATAGTAGTTATATTCTTGTACATAGGGGGCAGTATTATAGTAGTTATATTCTTGTCATAGGGGGCAGTATTATAATAGTTATATTCTTGTACATAGGGGCAGTATTATAGTAGTTATATTCTTGTACATAGTGGCAGTATTATAGTAGTTATATTCTTGTACATAGGGGCAGTGTTACAGTAGTTATATTCATGTACAGTTAGGTCCAGAAATATTTGGACAGTGACACAATTTTGGCGAGTTGGGCTCTGCATGCCACCACATTGGATTTGAAATGAAACCTCTACAACAGAATTCAAGTGCAGATTGTAACGTTTAATTTGAAGATTTGAACAAAAATATCTGATAGAAATTGTAGGAATTGTACACATTTCTTTACAAACACTCCACATTTTAGGAGGTCAAAAGTAATTGGACAAATAAACCAAACCCAAACAAAATATTTTTATTTTCAATATTTTGTTGCGAATCCTTTGGAGGCAATCACTGCCTTAAGTCTGGAACCCATGGACATCCTTCTTAATGCTTTGCCAGGCCTTTACAGCCGCAGCCTTCAGGTTTTGCTTGTTTGTGGGTCTTTCCGTCTTAAGTCTGGATTTGAGCAAGTGAAATGCATGCTCAATTGGGTTAAGATCTGGTGATTGACTTGGCCATTGCAGAATGTTCCACTTTTTTGCACTCATGAACTCCTGGGTAGCTTTGGCTGTATGCTTGGGGTCATTGTCCATCTGTACTATGAAGCGCCGTCCGATCAACTTTGCGGCATTTGGCTGAATCTGGGCTGAAAGTATATTCCGGTACACTTCAGAATTCATCCGGCTACTCTTGTCTGCTGTTATGTCATCAATAAACACAAGTGACCCAGTGCCATTGAAAGCCATGCATGCCCATGCCATCACGTTGCCTCCACCATGTTTTACAGAGGATGTGGTGTGCCTTGGATCATGTGCCGTTCCCTTTCTTCTCCACACTTTTTTCTTCCCATCATTCTGGTACAGGTTGATCTTGGTCTCATCTGTCCATAGAATACTTTTCCAGAACTGAGCTGGCTTCATGAGGTGTTTTTCAGCAAATGTAACTCTGGCCTGTCTATTTTTGGAATTGATGAATGGTTTGCATCTAGATGTGAACCCTTTGTATTTACTTTCATGGAGTCTTCTCTTTACTGGTGACTTAGAGACAGATACACCTACTTCACTGAGAGTGTTCTGGACTTCAGTTGATGTTGTGAACGGGTTCTTCTTCACCAAAGAAAGTATGCGGCGATCATCCACCACTGTTGTCATCCGTGGACGCCCAGGCCTTTTTGAGTTCCCAAGCTCACCAGTCAATTCCTTTTTTCTCAGAATGTACCCGACTGTTGATTTTGCTACTCCAAGCATGTCTGCTATCTCTCTGATGGATTTTTTCTTTTTTTTCAGCCTCAGGATGTTCTGCTTCACCTCAATTGAGAGTTCCTTAGACCGCATGTTGTCTGGTCACAGCAACAGCTTCCAAATGCAAAACCACACACCTGTAATCAACCCCAGACCTTTTAACTACTTCATTGATTACAGGTTAACGAGCGAGACGCCTTCAGAGTTAATTGCAGCCCTTAGAGTCCCTTGTCCAATTACTTTTGGTCCCTTGAAAAAGAGGAGGCTATGCATTACAGAGCTATGATTCCTAAACCCTTTCTCCAATTTGGATGTGAAAACTCTCATATTGCAGCTGGGAGTGTGCACTTTCAGCCCATATCTATATATATAATTGCCTTATTCTGTCTGTCTGTCTGTCTGTCTGTCTGTCTATCTGTCTGTCTGTCTGTCATGCTCCAAAATTGTGTCCTTACGGTGACACAAAGCTGATTGGCCGCTGGGCTCGCCATGGCCCCGCCCCCCCACACGGATTGGCCGCTCGCCCAGGCTGCGCCCCCACACGGATTGGCCAGCCGCTCGCCCAGGCTCCGCCCCCCCCACAGATTGGCCTCTCGCCCCGGCACCCTGCAGGCATTGGCAATTCGGCCACGCCACGCCCCGCCCCCCTCACGCAATGCACGTTAGCTCTGGCCCCACCCCCTCCCTCCTCCCGCGCATTTCTCGAACTGACACGGCTGTCACGGAGGTGAGTACGGTACTCCCTGCCCACCACCCCCCCGTCCCCCTCTCCCCTCCCCCCCCGCCCCCGCCCCCGCCCCCGCTCGCACAGGACTGGTGTGGATACGTTGCTAACCATGCTCGCATGGTTACAAGCGCTGTCACGGAGGTGAGTACTGTACTCCCTCCCCCCCCCCTCCCCCCCCGGCCCCCGCTCGCACGGCAGTGGTGGGAGTGGTGTGGATACGTTGGTATCAAGCCCATCAAGGTCCTGCTGCGCCAGAAGATCCACACGCACACACACAAACATACACACACATCAGATCACACTCACACTCACTCTTACACACACCTCACACACACCTCACATCGCATCCACATACTCACAACATCCTGGGATATCGCTTGCTTCTCGGCGGCGAAAATGTGCTGTTGTGATCTTCCAGGACCTGACGGAGGATCACATGGCCAGAAGCATGTGATATCCCCGGATGTTGTGAGTATGAGCGCGTAAGTGCGATATCGTCAGTGTCTGTGTGTGTGAGTGGATGCGATCGGGTGTGTGTGAGTGGATGCGATCGGGTGTGTGTGAGTGGATGCGATCGGGTGTGTGTGAGTGGATGCGATCGGGTGTGTGTGAGTGGATGCGATCGGGTGTGTGTGAGTGTATGCGATCGGGTGTGTGTGAGTGTATGCGATCGGGTGTGTGTGTGAGTGGATGCGATCGGGTGTGTGTGAGTGTATGCGATCGGGTGTGTGTGTGAGTGGATGCGATCGGGTGTGTGTGAGTGGATGCGATCGGGTGTGTGTGTGAGTTGATGCGATCGGGTGTGTGTGTGAGTGGATGCGATCGGGTGTGTGTGTGAGTGGATGCGATCGGGTGTGTGTGTGAGTGGATGCGATCGGGTGTGTGTGTGAGTGGATGCGATCGGGTGTGTGAGTGTCGGCAGAGGACCAGGCCGTGCTGGAGGAGGCTGGGAGCAGAGAGGCTGATCATGGGGAAGAGGGGAATGCTGATGCTGAAGGAGGCTGGGATGGGAAGGCTGGGAGGAAGGAGGCTGGGACGAGAGAGGCTGATCCTCAGGAAGGCTGAGGAGGGGAGGCTGATGCTGAGGGAGGCTGGAAGGAGAGAGGCTGAGCAAACGTGCTCCATCCGCCATACTGCGCACTCCCCATCGTGCTGCATCCCCCATGCTGCGCACTCCCAAACGTGGTCCATCCGCCATGCTGCGCACTCCCAAACGTGGTCCATCCGCCATGCTGCGCACTCCCAAACGTGGTCCATCCGCCATGCTGCGCACTCCCAAACGTGCTCCATCCGCCATGCTGCGCACTCCCAAACGTGCTCCATCCGCCATACTGCGCACTGGAGCACGTTTGGGAGTGCGCAGCATGGCGGATGGAGCACGTTTGAGAATGCGCAGCATGGCGGATGGAGCACGTTTGGGAGTGCGCAGCATGGCGGATGGAGCACGTTTAGGAGTGCGCAGCATGCCGGATGGTGCACGATCGGGAGTGCGCAGTATGGCGGATGGAGCACGTTTGGGAGTGCGCAGCATGGCGGATGGAGCACGTTTAGAAGTGCGCAGCATGGCGGATGGACCACGTTTGGGAGTGCGCAGCATGGCGGATGGAGCACGTTTAGGAGTGCGCAGCATGGCGGATGGAGCACGTTTGCAAGTGCGCAGCATGGCGGGTGGAGCACGATGGGAGGTGCACACCTCCCCCCAACACACACACACACGCGCACTGCACAACACACACACACTAGGAATCACAAACAACGCCCTACACAGACACCCACACAGACAACGCTGCACACACAAATATACGCACATACTGCACAACACACACATTGCTCAAAACATACCTCCCCCCAAAACACACCACACACACACAAACCGCACAACACACACACACACACACAACGCTACAGACACACAGCGCTCCACAAACAACGCAACACACGCAACACACATACAACACCGCTCTCACCCCCCGCGACACTCAGAACATGTACAGCGCCCTACACAAACACTTAGTAACTACACACAACAACATCTATATATATATATAACAAAAATCATACATGAACTACACAATACGTAAATTCTAGAATACCCGATGCGTAGAATCGGGCCACCTTCTAGTTATATATATAATTGTATTTCTGAACATGTTTTTGTAAACAGCTAAAATAACAAAACATGTGTCACTGTCCAAATATTTCTGGACCTAACTGTATATAGGGGGCAGTATTATAGTAGTTATATTCTTGTACATAGGATCAGTATTATAGTAGTTATATTCTTGTATATAGGAGCAGTATTATAGTAGTTATATTCGTGTACATAGGGGCAGAATTATAGTAGTTATATTCTTGTACATAGGAGCAGTATTATAGTAGTTATATTCTTGCACATAAGGAGCAGTATTATAGTAGTTATATTCTTGTCCATAGAGGTCAGTATTATAGTAGTTATATTCTTGTACATAGGAGCAGTATTATAGTAGTTATATTCTTGTACATAGGGGCAGAATTATAGTAGTTATATTATTGTACACAGAGGGCAGTATTATAGTAGTTATATTCTTGTACATAAGGAGCAGTATTATAGTAGTTATATTCTTGTACATAGGGGGCAGTATTATAGTAGTTATATTCTTGTACATAGGGGGCAGTATTATAGTAGTTATATTCTTGTACATAGGGGCAGTATTATAGTAGTTATATTCTTCTACATAGGGGCAGTATTATAGTAGTTATATTCTTGTACATAAGGAGCAGTATTATAGTAGTTATATTCTTGTACATAGGGGGCAGTATTATAGTAGTTATATTCTTGTACATAGGGGCAGTATTATAGTAGTTATATTCTTGTACATAGGGGCAGTATTATAGTAGTTATATTCTTGTACATAGGAGGCAGTATTATAGTAGTTATATTCCTGTACATAGGGGCAGAATTATAGTAGTTATATTCTTGTCCATAGAGGTCAATATTATAGTAGTTATATTCTTGTACATAGGGGCAGTATTATAGTAGTTATATTCTTGTACATAGAGGTCAGTATTATAGTAGTTATATTCTTGTACATAAGGAGCAGTATTATAGTAGTTATATTCTTGTACATAGGGGCAGTATTATAGTAGTTATATTCTTGTACATAGGAGCAGTATTATAGTAGTTATATTCTTGTACATAGGGGGCTGTATTATAGTAGTTATATTCTTGTACATAAGGAGCAGTATTATAGTAGTTATATTCTTGTACATAGGGGGCAGTATTATAGTAGTTATATTCTTGTCCATAGAGGTCAGTATTATAGTAGTTATATTCTTGTACATAGGAGCATTATTATAGTAGTTATATTCTTGTACATAGGGGGCAGTATTATAGTAGTTATATTCTTGTACATAGGGGGCAGTATTATAGTAGTTATATTCTTGTACATAGGAGTAGTATTATAGTAGTTATATTCTTGTACATAGGGGGCAGTATTATAGTAGTTATATTCTTGTACATAGGAGCAGAATTATAGTAGTTATTTTCTTGTCCATAGAGGTCAGTATTATAGTAGTTATATTCTTGTATATAGGGGGCAGTATTATAGTAGTTACAGTTAGGTCCAGAAATATTTGGACAGTTATTTTAGCTGTTTACAAAAACATGTTCAGAAATACAATTATATTTATAATATGGGCTGAAAGTGCACACTCCCAGCTGCAATATGAGAGTTTTCACATCCAAATCGGAGAAAGGGTTTAGGAATCATAGCTCTGTAATGCATAGCCTCCTCTTTTTCAAGGGACCAAAAGTAATTGGACAAGGGACTCTAAGGGCTGCAATTAACTCTGAAGGCGTCTCCCTCGTTAACCTGTAATCAATGAAGTAGTTAAAAGGTCTGGGGTTGATTACAGGTGTGTGGTTTTGCATTTGGAAGCTGTTGCTGTGACCAGACAACATGCGGTCTAAGAAACTCTCAATTGAGGTGAAGCAGAACATCCTGAGGCTGAAAAAAAGAAAAAATCCATCAGAGAGATAGCAGACATGCTTGGAGTAGCAAAATCAACAGTCGGGTACATTCTGAGAAAAAAGGAATTGACTGGTGAGCTTGGGAACTCAAAAAGGCCTGGGCGTCCACGGATGACAACAGTGGTGGATGATCGCCGCATACTTTCTTTGGTGAAGAAGAACCCGTTCACAACATCAACTGAAGTCCAGAACACTCTCAGTGAAGTAGGTGTATCTGTCTCTAAGTCAACAGTAAAGAGAAGACTCCATGAAAGTAAATACAAAGGGTTCACATCTAGATGCAAACCATTCACCAATTCCAAAAATAGACAGGCCAGAGTTAAATTTGCTGAAAAACACCTCATGAAGCCAGCTCAGTTCTGGAAAAGTATTCTATGGACAGATGAGACCAAGATCAACCTGTACCAGAATGATGGGAAGAAAAAAGTTTGGAGAAGAAAGGGAACGGCACATGATCCAAGGCACACCACATCCTCTGTAAAACATGGTGGAGGCAACGTGATGGCATGGGCATGCATGGCTTTCAATGGCACTGGGTCACTTGTGTTTATTGATGACATAACAGCAGACAAGAGTAGCCGGATGAATTCTGAAGTGTACCGGGATATACTTTCAGCCCAGATTCAGCCAAATGCCGCAAAGTTGATCGGACGGCGCTTCATAGTACAGATGGACAATGACCCCAAGCATACAGCCAAAGCTACCCAGGAGTTCATGAGTGCAAAAAAGTGGAACATTCTGCAATGGCCAAGTCAATCACCAGATCTTAACCCAATTGAGCATGCATTTCACTTGCTCAAATCCAGACTTAAGACGGAAAGACCCACAAACAAGCAAGACCTGAAGGCTGCGGCTGTAAAGGCCTGGCAAAGCATTAAGAAGGAGGAAACCCAGCGTTTGGTGATGTCCATGGGTTCCAGACTTAAGGCAGGGATTGCCTCCAAAGGATTCGCAACAAAATATTGAAAATAAAAATATTTTGTTTGGGTTTGGTTTATTTGTCCAATTACTTTTGACCTCCTAAAATGTGGAGTGTTTGTAAAGAAATGTGACAATTCCTACAATTTCTATCAGATATTTTTGTTCAAACCTTCAAATTAAATGTTACAATCTGCACTTGAATTCTGCTGTAGAGATTTCATTTCAAATCCAATGTGGTGGCATGCAGAGCCCGACTCGCCAAAATTGTGTCACTGTCCAGATATTTCTGGACCTAACTGTATATTCTTGTATATAGGAGCAGTATTATAGTAGTTATATTCTTGTACATAGGGGCAGTATTATAGTAGGTATATTCTTGTACATAGGGGACAGTATTATAGTAGTTATATTCTTGTACATAGGGGCAGTATTATAGTAGGTATATTCTTGTATATAGGGGCAGTGTTACAGTAGTTATATTCTTGTATATAGGAGCAGTATTATAGTAGTTATATTCTTGTACATAGGGGCAGTATTATAGTAGGTATATTCTTGTACATAGGGGACAGTATTATAGTAGTTATATTCTTGTACATAGGGGCAGTATTATAGTAGGTATATTCTTGTATATAGGGGCAGTGTTACAGTAGTTATATTCTTGTATATAGGAGCAGTATTATAGTAGTTATATTCTTGTACATAGGGGCAGTGTTACAGTAGTTATATTATTGTACACAGAGGGCAGTATTATAGTAGTTATATTCTTGTATATAGGGGCAGTATTATATTAGTTATATTCTTGTACATATGGGCAGTATTATAGTAGTTATTTCTTGTACATAGGAGCAGTATTATAGCAGTTATATTCTTGTACATTGGCGGCAGTAATATAGTAGTTATATTCTTGTACATAGGGGCAGTATTATAGCAGTTATATTCTTGTACATTGGCGCAGTAATATAGTAGTTATATTATTGTACACAGAGGGCAGTATTATAGTAGTTATATTTTTGTACATAGGGGCAGTATTATAGCAGTTATATTGTTGTACATAGGAGCAGTATTATAGTAGTTATATTCTTGTGCATAGGGAGCAGTATTACAGTAGTTATATTCTTGTATATAGGGGCAGTATTATATTAGTTATATTATTGTACATAGGGGGCAGTATTATAGTAGTTATATTCTTGTACATAGGAGCAGTATTATAGTAGTTATATTTTTGTACATAGGGGCAGTATTATAGTAGTTATATTCTTGTACATAGGGGGCAGTATTATAGCAGTTATATTCTTGTACATTAGGGCAGTAATATAGTAGTTATATTCTTGTACATAGCGGCAGTATTATAATAGTTATATCCTTGTACATAGTGGGCAGTATTATAGTAGTTATATTCTTGTGCATAGGGAGCAGTATTACAGTAGTTATATTCTTGTACATAGGAGCAGTATTATAGTAGTTATATTTTTGTACATAGGGGCAGTGTTATAGTAGTTATATTCTTGTACATAGGGGCAGTATTATAGCAGTTATATTCTTGTACATTAGGGCAGTAATATAGTAGTTATATTCTTGTACATAGCGGCAGTATTATAATAGTTATATCCTTGTACATAGTGGGCAGTATTATAGTAGTTATATTCTTGTACATAGGGGCAGTATTATAGTAGTTATTTCTTGTACATAGGGGCAGTATTATAGTAGTTATATTCTTGTACATAGGGGCAGTATTATAGTAGTTATATTCTTGTACATAGGGGCAGTATTATAGTAGTTATATTCTTGTACATAGGGGCAGTATTATAGTAGTTATATTCTTGTATATGGGGGCAGTATTATAGTAGTTATATTCTTGTACATAGGGGCAGTATTATAGTAGTTATATTCTTGTACATAGTGGGCAATATTATAGTCATTATAATTTTGTACATAGGGGAAGTATTATAGCAGTTATATTCTTGTGTACATAGGGGCAGTATTTGCATTTTCTGCTTTTCTTAGTCACATTTATTACCTTATTATTCTGCATTTCGGACTTTTACCTTGCCCTTTATCTTGTTGGTTGCTGACCGGATTGATCTTTTTATAGTGGATTAGCCCTAATCATTATTATTGCATTCAGCTTCTTGGACTGATGCGTCTTATTTTTCGAGATTCTTTCCTGATTATTGTCAATATATTAATGTTTCCTTTCCAGTAGATGGGGATGTTTTTGTGGAGTACAGTTGTCGGGGGGGGGGGGGGGGTGTTAGAGCTGTAATGGCGGTCATACTGCGAATATCCAGCTTTTCCTCCACCAGATAAAGCGGATGAAAATGTCGATAACTTAATAAAAGAGGACGAGGACTGATATTTATAGGAATTCTTGGTTTTGGGAGTTAATCGCTCTGTTATCCGGCTGATTAGATATCGCACAAGACCAAGGTCTCCGCTGCTGGAAACTTCGCCTGTGAATTATTATTTTTTTTCAATATAAACAAAAAAGGGTTTTTATTGTTTTTTTTTTTTTACGCTGAAGAATAAAATAAATCCCAATGCAGATATCACTGAACGCTGCAGTCTGTGGACACCGACGATTGTTACGTGATGGATCTCCAATTATCGCGTTCATTTGCAGATACCGATCATGTTTTTTTTCCGCAGATGATCAGAGTCCATGGAGGAATGAGCTGGACACTGGGAAAGGAGCTGCACAGAGTATTAATGGCGTTACACAATTCCCCATATATCAGCGAAGGGTTAATCAAAGGTTAAAGTTCCAAAATTCTAAAAATAAAATTCCAGTTCCGTGTGTAAATTACATCTAATTTCCATCAGCAAAATTCTTAAAACCGTTTTTCTAGGTGTTGGTATTGATGGTTATCCCTAGGACGGGTAATCAAGATTAGATTTGCAAGGGTCCGACAAGACCACCATCAGCCGTGCAGGAAACCGCTGCTGTCTCCTTTCTAAAATTCAGACTGTTTAATCAGGGGGGACTCGGGGGGCCATCATTACTGGAGGAGGGCACTCTGGGGGCCATCATTACTGGAAGGGGGCACTCTGGGGGCCATCATTACTGGAAGGGGGCACTCTGGGGGCCATCATTACTGGAAGGGGGCACTCTGGGGGCCATCGTTACTGGAAGGGGGCACTCTGGGGGCCATCGTTACTGGAAGGGGGCACTCTGGGGGCCATCGTTACTGGAAGGGGGCACTCTGGGGGCCATCATTACTGGAAGGGGGCACTCTGGGGGCCATCATTACTGGAAGGGGGCACTCTGGGGGGCCATCATTACTGGAAGGGGGCACTCTGGGGGGCCATCATTACTGGAAGGGGGCACTCTGGGGGGCCATCATTACTGGAAGGGGGCACTCTGGGGGGGCCATTCTTACTGGACTGGAAATTATGGGACTACTATTTATTACTGGAGTAGAGCACGCTGGTGCCACTGTTACTGGAGGGGGACATTCTTGGGGGCATTATTACTGGAGGTGGCACTGGCAGCATTATTACTGTAGGCACTCTAGGGGCCACTGTCGCCGTAGGGGGGCACTCTGGGAGTTATTGTTACTGGAGGGGGGCACTTTTGGGGACATTGTTACTGGAGGGGGGCACTCTGGGAGTCATTGTTACTGGAGGGGGGCACTTTTGGGGACATTGTTACTGGAGGGGGGCACTCTGGGAGTCAGTTACTGGAGGGGAGCACTCTGGGAGTCATAGTTACTGGAGGGGGGCACTCTGGGAGTCATAGTTACTGGAGGGGGGCACTCTTGGGGCCAGTTTTTTTTTACTAAAAAATGTTTGTGCCATTAGGAGTTATAATGATGGGTCTAGCAGGGTCCACTGTACCCCGAACAATAGGTGCAGGACTTGCCTGGACCCTGCAGAACATCTTAGTCTTTATAGAAGGGGTGGACTGGTGTCTAGCAGCTCTGTTCCTTCTATGGTGGAGGGGGATATGGAATATCTTACACATGGGATGGGCAGTAGACGTCACGGATCCTCCTGGGTGATGTAGTGTAACCACAGACCTTTGCCTCAATATGTCACAATGTCTATATTTAGCGGTGACCCCGGCTCCGTTCTCTAGGGGGGCCGTGTTGAGTGTTGCAGCCTCGGCTGTCATCGGTCACGTCTGTCCTGATTTCCTCATTTCTTTGTTCATATATTGAATGCTCAGTTTTATGCCAAAATGTCTACCAGACAGCGATCCCTTCCACGGCGGGGCAGTGCCAGCGTGGTGACGGACGGTTCAGCCCGAGGACAGCGCCCGGCCATGATACCGGGACGGCCATCACCACGTCTGACCCTGGTGACTGTCGGCACAACCTGCAGCGTCACCCCAGATCACAGGTCTGAAAATGATGTAGCAGAGCCGACTGACCGTATTCCTGGTACAAGACTGAATGGTAACTCCAGACTACTCATGTGTGTATAAAACAGATGAGTGCAATGCGATAATGAAATATAATATTATTACTGTGATTGGCCGACTGCATCACATGATCGGGTCTTATATGAGACGGAGGGGGGGGCGCAACGCTCGGCACACTGTCCTCTGAAAGCAGGATATAGGAGGGAGAGCTTAGATTATAGCAGGGTTTGCACACTTGCGCCCTTAGTGCCTTTCATGTGACACTAAAGGGTGTCTTTAGCCTGGATTAACCTAAAAAATAACTGTAAAAACCGCCCTATTTTCGATACCCAGAAAAGGTAAAGCAGACAGCTGGGGGCTGGTATAATCAGCTTGGGGAAGTTCCATGTGTATTTGGCCCCTCCCACCTAAAAATAGTAGCCCACAGCCGCCCCAGAAGTGGTACATCTCATTAGATGCTTCAATTCTGTTGCTTTGCCCGACTCTTTCCGATTGATGTTGCAAGTGTTGGCAATATTTTTGGGGTTGATGTCAGCAGTGTAATGTCAGCTGGCATCAAGCCCAGGGGATTAGTACTGGAGAGGAATCTATCAGATACCCCCATTACTTACCTTGTAAAACTATTTTTTCATTTTTGTTTTATTATTACTGGGTTAGTAATGGGGGTGTCTGATAGATGCCTGTCCTTTATTAACCCCTCAGGTCAACGCGGCCTAACACTGCACAGTTTACATCAACCCCCAAAATATTACCCAGATTGCCACCGCGCCGAGCCTGGCAAAGCGCCAGAATTGGAGTATCTAATGGATGCACCACTTCTGGGGCAGCTGCGGGCTGTTATTTTTAGGCTAAGAAGGGCAAAATAACCATAGACATTCCCACCTTGACAATACCAGCCTCCAGCTGTCTGCTTTACATTGGTTAGTTATCAAAAATAGGGGGACTCCACATTGTTTGTTTTAAATTATTTAGTTCCCAGCAGAGATGTGGCCAGACATCTTCCCCATGCTGTTCCTATTCCATTTGAGCGGTGTTTATCCATTTCAGTGATTTTCCTGCCCCTGAGACCTCTTTGGGAGCTGGTTCCCAAAAACTGCCCAAGTTTCCCCGTTGACTGCTCAATTTCAGTAATGATCATTACAGTAATTTTACAGTAATTTTGACCACCCCTTACCAAACCTTTGCATGCCACTGTATGTTCTAGCATCAAAGCGTAGCTCACCCAGAGACTCTCTGCCCCCGGCCAGATGTTTGGGGCATGTGCACTGGCCAGATCTTTTACATTAGCAGCGCCCCTGCTTAGGGTTATTTATCATTTTTTAAAGTTTTGCACCTTTAAGAATCTTACACCCCTGGGAAATCGCCCCTGTGCCCACCGCACCACCACGGCTTCAAGTGTTTTAAATCTTAACCTACATACAAACTTACAAAGGTCGATAGAAGACCTGGGTCCATCTAGTTCAACCTTCCCCGACCAATTATATATTTTGTATTTACCTTTACCTTTGAGTACATTTTTGTACTCGGTGCAGAGGAGAATGGACAGCGAGAGAACTTTTGAGCCCTTCCTTGGTGGAGATGGCCGCTGGTACGTGTTATGTTCCATAGGTGGGAGGACTGGGTCGCCTAGTTGGCCATGGAAGCCAAAGAGCGGGTGACCTGGGGGTCTACAGATGAGAGGTCCTTCGAGGACTGGGACCGATGGCAGTACCTGGCGGCTGCAGTGGACCTGGCCATACCAGCCAAGGCAACGGCTGTGGTGGCTCCTAAACCCCCCTGCAGCTGAAGGGAACGTCTCCGGCAACTACAGGAGTCGTGGGCGGCCAAAGAACCCAAAGCCCAAGAAACAGCACCAGTCCCAGATCTACCCCTGGAAGCGCGGTCAGCACCGGCCATGGCGACACTGAGTAGACCACCAGCGAAGAAACTCCAGCCCTGGATCCCACCGAAGCCTGGATGATCCAAGGGACAAACAAGCGGGAGGCTTGAGCCCGCACCCATTTAGTGCTCCTGGCAGTCGGCACCCACGTTACCTATGGGGAGATCCGCCACCTAGACCAAGAGCAAAGCTACGGTTTTATCCAGGAGGAGGGGACCGGCGCCAAGGTCTATGTTAATCCCAAATTGGTGTGCGAAGGCTGACCTGGTGAGATCGTGTCCTTCGTAAAGGAGAATGAGGGGGCCTTCTGGGAGGTGATGCGGCCTAAGGAAGGATGGCCGGCCGAGCAATGGCCTTCCGGTGTCGCTAACCCTGTGCACTCGCCATCCCAGTGGTGAGATAGAGGCCAGCTTCCCAGGAGCTACATTGGATCCCTGAACCGGGATAGCAGAGGCGTTCAGGTATCTGTAAAGGTGGCTGAATCGAAGACCACCTGCGTCTGAGGACACCCCACACCACACAAAGTCATACACACATACTGACGCAAAGGAGTGCAGAGCCCGAATGACACCGGTGTCCATACCATCCTTCACAGGTGTCGGCACGGACCACTCTTCATGTCCCTGCACTGACCCCCCTCCAAATCCCTGCACTGATTCCCCCCGTCCAGGTGCCGCCACACTGACCCCCACCATCCAGGTGCCGCCACACTGACCCCCACCATCCAGGTGCCGCCACACTGACCCCCACCATCCAGGTGCCGCCACACTGACCCCCACCATCCAGGTGCCGCCACACTGACCCCCACCATCCAGGTGCCGCCACACTGACCCCCACCATCCAGGTGCCGCCACACTGACCCCCACCATCCAGGTGCCGCCACACTGACCCCCCCCCATCCAGGTGCCGCCACACTGACCCCCCCACCATCCAGGTGCCGACACACTGACCCCCACCATCCAGGAGCCAGCACTGCAACCCCCCATTCAGGTGCCAGCACTGAAACCCCCCCATCCAGGTACCAGCACTGCGACCCCCCCCATGCAGGTGCCGCCACACTGACCCCCCCCCCCATCCAGGTGCCGCCACACTGACCCCCCCACCATCCAGGTGCCGCCACACTGACCACCCCACCATCCAGGTGCCGCCACACTGACCCCCCCACCATCCAGGTGCCGCCACACTGACCTCCCACCATCCAGGTGCCGCCACACTGACCTCCCACCATCCAGGTGCCGCCACACTGACCCCCCCCCCATCCAGGTGCCGCCACACTGACCCCCACCATCCAGGAGCCAGCACTGCAACCCCCCATTCAGGTGCCAGCACTGAAACCCCCCCATCCAGGTGCCAGCACTGAAACCCCCCCATCCAGGTGCCAGCACTGAAACCCCCCCATCCAGGTGCCAGCACACTAACCCACCCCACCCAGGTGCCGCCACAGTGACCCCCCCCATCCAGGAGCCAGCACTGCAACCCCCCCATTCAGGTGCCAGCACTGAAACCCCCCCATCCAGGTACCAGCACTGTGACCCCCCCCATGCAGGTGCCAGCACACTGACCCACCCCATCCAGTGCCGCCACAGTGACCCACCCCATCCAGATGCCGACACTGTGACCCCACCCCATCCAGGTGCCAGCACTGCGACCCACCCCCATCCAGGTGCCGCCACACTGACCCACCCCCATCCAGGTGCCGGCACACTGACCCACCCCCATCCAGGTGCCGCCACACTGACCCACCCCCATCCAGGTGCCGGCACTGCGACCCCCCATCCAGGTGCCGGCACTGCGACCCCCCCCATCCAGGTGCCGGCACTGTGACCCCACCCCCTCCCATCCAGGTGCAGGCACTGTGAGCCCCCCCCCATCCAGGTGCCAACACACTGACCCACCCCATCCATGTGCCAGCACACTGACCCACCCCATCCAGGTGCCAGCACACTGACCCACCCCATCCAGGTGCCAGCACACTGACCCACCCCATCCAGGTGCCGACACAGTGACCCATCCCCATCCAGGTGCCGGCACTGCGACCCCCCCCATCCAGGTGCCGGTACACTGACCCACCCCCATACAGGTGCCGGCACTGTGACCCCACCCCCTCCCATCCAGGTGCCAGCACACTGACCCACCCCTATACAGGTGCCGGCACTGTGACCCCACCCCCTCCCGTCCAGGTGCAGGCATTGTGAGCCCCCCCCATCCAGGTGCCAGCACACTGACTCTCCCATCCAGGTGCACTGACCCACTGCATCCAGGTGCAGGCACTGTGACCCCCCCAATCCAGGTGCCGGCACACTTACCCCCTCCCCACCAGGCACTGGCACTGCTCTCTCCCCGGCTGCCGGCACTATGACCCCCTTTTCCTCCCCTCTCACTCCCCTCTCCAGGTGCCGCTTCAGCCGCTGGCACCTCTGCAGCCATCACTCCTCCCCCCGGAGCCGCCGCTTGGTTGCGTCCTCCCCGCTCTATATATAGCTGCGCAGCGCCCGGCCGCCAGTACCGTGCAGAGTCCGGGGGTGTGAGGACCGCAGACTGCGCCATGAAGACGATCATCGCTGCGTACTCCGGGCTGCTGCGGGGTGAGGAGGCTGCCGGCCCTTTCTTTCTATGCTGCCGGCCCTTTCTTTCTATGCTGCCGGCCCTTTCTTTCTATGCTGCCGGCCCTTTCTTTCTATGCTGCCGGCCCTTTCTTTCTATGCTGCCGGCCCTTTCTTTCTATGCTGCCGGCCCTTTCTTTCTATGCTGCCGGCCCTTTCTTTCTATGCTGCCGGCCCTTTCTTTCTATGCTGCCGGCCCTTTCTTTCTATGCTGCCGGCCCTTTCTTGCTATGCTGCCGGCCCTTTCTTTCTATGCTGCCGGCCCTTTCTTTCTATGCTGCCGGCCCTTTCTTTCTATGCTGCCGGCCCTTTCTTTCTATGCTGCCGGCCCTTTCTTTCTATGCTGCCGGCCCTTTCTTTCTATGCTGCCGGCCCTTTCTTTCTATGCTGCCGGCCCTTTCTTTCTATGCTGCCGGCCCTTTCTTGCTATGCTGCCGGCCCTTTCTTGCTATGCTGCCGGCCCTTTCTTGCTATGCTGCCGGCCCTTTCTTGCTATGCTGCCGGCCCTTTCTTTCTATGCTGCCGGCCCTTTCTTTCTATGCTGCCGGCCCTTTCTTTCTATGCTGCCGGCCCTTTCTTTCTATGCTGCCGGCCCTTTCTTTCTATGCTGCCGGCCCTTTCTTTCTATGCTGCCGGCCCTTTCTTTCTATGCTGCCGGCCCTTTCTTTCTATGCTGCCGGCCCTTTCTTGCTATGCTGCCGGCCCTTTCTTTCTATGCTGCCGGCCCTTTCTTTCTATGCTGCCGGCCCTTTCTTTCTATGCTGCCGGCCCTTTCTTTCTATGCTGCCGGCCCTTTCTTTCTATGCTGCCGGCCCTTTCTTTCTATGCTGCCGGCCCTTTCTTGCTATGCTGCCGGCCCTTTCTTGCTATGCTGCCGGCCCTTTCTTGCTATGCTGCCGGCCCTTTCTTGCTATGCTGCCGGCCCTTTCTTTCTATGCTGCCGGCCCTTTCTTTCTATGCTGCCGGCCCTTTCTTTCTATGCTGCCGGCCCTTTCTTTCTATGCTGCCGGCCCTTTCTTTCTATGCTGCCGGCCCTTTCTTGCAATTCTATTTGTTGGTTAAGTCATTGAGCTGCTGATTAGTGATTTGGGGGAGGTTATATAATGATTATCACATACAGACAGATCTCTAGTATTGCCCGATGCCTGGAGAATAGGCCTGATGGCACAACCTGGGCTTCAGAGCTTGCACTCTAATGTGGGTGCAGGTGTCTATGGGACAGATGTAGCAGAGCTGGATGTCCTGGTATTGATGCATTTTTGCTGCATTCTGGTAGTATTGACAATAATGCAGAAACTTGCAGTCCTATGTAATTCTACATATAGGTAATTATTGACAAACTCGGCTCTGCTACATCAGTCTGCAACCTGTGGCTCTCTGCTTGGGGTTGATCTACAATGCCCAGATAGACCTCACCTGAAGGATGTAGATGAGGAGGTAATTAGGAGATAAGCTATTTACTCTACAATGCACAAAGGTAGCAGAGCTGGATTTGTCATGTCAAGGATGCATTTGCCTTCTGCAGACAATGTATGCAGGACATGACAAATCCAGCTCTGCTACATCTGCCTAGATTGCACAGAGCAGTAGTTTATTAGATCAATTGCTAAATGCCTCCATGGTCTACACATGGATCAGACAATCGCTGAGGCCAATACAGGAATGTAGCAGAGCTGAGTTAGTCAATAGGCTACAGAATTGCTTATGTCGTATTACACAGGACTACAGGCATCTGAATTACCAGTGCTCATTCATCAGACCCCTGCAGTCCTGTGTAAGTGTTTATATATAATTATTGAGCACAATGACTGGCTCAGCTCTGCTACATATAATAAAATGTGTCAGTCTGCAACCTATGACTGTCTATTAGCACTACAACCCTCAGCATGCTGCTGTCCCTGCTGGGAGTTGTAGTGTCACCAGCTGGAGGGTCACAGGTTTGGTCTGTGGCTATGGCTCATTATGCCAGGCTCTGCGGACCCCCGTGCCATAGAGGACGGGCAGAGGAGGGAGCCTTCCTTGGAGAGGAAGGAAGATAAACTTTTCTGCAATAGTGGGAACATTCCTGTAAAAATGTATCGAGGTTCTAGATCCACAGATTTATATTCATGGTGTAGAGTTTAGGCTGATACATTGTAACGAGACAAGCAGGAGGAGTGTGCGGACTGGATGCATAGTAACAAACCCTCAGCTGTGCATTCACCAGGTTATCAGCCTCAGGATTAACACTAGAATGGAACAAGGCAAGAAAATGTCAGAATTGGTGATAAAGAATTCACAAGGTTCTGAAGACAATCGGCGCTGATCCGGGTCCACAGGAGAAATCTGTGCCAAAATCAATGAGATGGTGAGCCCCCATCTGAATGTCCTCTACTCATGAGCAGGGGTGCACTTAAAGCAACCCCCAGAGAGGTACAATTAATGCAGGATCCCTGCCCCTAGTAATATACGTACAGCCATCGCCATCTTCTTCTTCTGTTCACCTTCTTTAGTTTGTGACCTAACGGATCACTCCGGTGTTTACTGAACAAGCTGGCGGTAACTTCTCAATATAAGTCTATATGAGGCTTGACAAAGGCTCTCATAGACTTGCATTGAGTGCTCTCATAGACTTGCACTGAGAGCTTGGCTGTGACTTCCGGTCGGCCAGAACAAAGCTGGAGGTCGCTTCTCAATGTAAGTCTATGTGAGGATTGAGCGAGGCTCTCATAGACTTACCTTAAGAGCTTAGCTAGGACTTCCGTCACTAGATGGCAGAACAGGTCTGGAGCGGCACTGGGAAGAGCAGAAGACGGCGGCTGGTAAATATTACTAGGGGGAGGGAATATATATTGGTGATACCACTCCAGAGGGGCTAATAAAACAAAAACATAATGCCTGAGTGGTATTTTGCCACTTTTGTGGCTTTAATCACAGTTTTGGACATCGCTCGTCCACCCCTCATAGAAGTTTCATCCATTTTTACAAGCGGCTGGTGGCGTTACCATAAGAATACAAGCTGCAGAATGTGAACACCGTTATAAGTGGTGCAATTAGGATCCATACAGGATCAGTAATGTAATGTGTATATACACAGTGACTGCACCAGCAGAATAGTGAGTGCAGCTCTGGAGTATAATACAGGAGGTAACTCAGGATCCGTAATGTAATGTGTATATACACAGTGACTGCACCAGCAGAATAGTGAGTGCAGCTCTGGAGTATAATACAGGAGGTAATTCAGGATCAGTAATGTAATGTATGTACACAGTGACTGCACCAGCAGAATAGTGAGTGCAGCTCTGGAGTATAATACAGGAGGTAACTCAGGATCAGTAATGTAATGTAATGTATGTACACAGTGACTGCACCAGCAGAATAGTGAGTGCAGCTCTGGAGTATAATACAGGAGGTAATTCAGGATCAGTAATGTAATGTATGTACACAGTGACTGCACCAGCAGAATAGTGAGTGCAGCTCTGGAGTATAATACAGGAGGTAACTCAGGATCAGTAATGTAATGTAATGTATGTACACAGTGACTGCACCAGCAGAATAGTGAGTGCAGCTCTGGGGTATAATACAGGAGGTAACTCAGGATCAGTAATGTAATGTATGTACACAGTGACTGCACCAGCAGAATAGTGAGTGCAGCTCTGGAGTATAATACAGGAGGTAACTCAGGATCAGTAATGTAATGTGTGTACACAGTGACTGCACCAGCAGAATAGTGAGTGCAGCTCTGGAGTATAATACAGGAGGTAACTAAGGATCAGTAATGTAATGTATGTACACAGTGACTGCACCAGCAGAATAGTGAGTGCAGCTCTGGAGTATAATACAGGAGGTAACTCAGGATCAGTAATGTAATGTGTGTACACAGTGACTGCACCAGCAGAATAGTGAGTGCAGCTCTGGAGTATAATACAGGAGGTAACTCAGGATCAGTAATGTAATGTATGTACACAGTGACTGCACCAGCAGAATAGTGAGTGCAGCTCTGGAGTATAATACAGGAGGTAACTCAGGATCAGTAATGTAATGTGTGTACACAGTGACTGCACCAGCAGAATAGTGAGTGCAGCTCTGGAGTATAATACAGGAGGTAACTCAGGATCAGTAATGTAATGTATGTACACAGTGACTGCACCAGCAGAATAGTGAGTGCAGCTCTGGAGTATAATACAGGAGGTAACTCAGGATCAGTAATGTAATGTATGTACACAGTGACTGCACCAGCAGAATAGTGAGTGCAGCTCTGGAGTATAATACAGGAGGTAACTCAGGATCAGTAATGTAATGTATGTACACAGTGACTGCACCAGCAGAATAGTGAGTGCAGCTCTGGAGTATAATACAGGAGGTAATTTAGGATCAGTTCAGGATCAGTGATGTAAAATATGCATTGGTTGGTTGTTTTATCTGGGAGACATGCCCTTGAACAATCTTACATTTCTGTATCTTGGGATTGTTACCCCCTCTGTTTCTCCTGCACCTGATCTCGTCTTTAGAACCTGACACTATAAATATTTACACTCTGTTCCGTCCTCATGAAATAACCAGTGACTTCTCGGTTACGTTTCGGCCCAGTGATCGGCTGTGAGGTCTGACTGTAGGATTTCATGGGCATTTACTATTTATAAGTGTCATGGACCAGATCCTATTGTTGGGCAGGTGGGAAGGCAGAGGTGTGTGTGTGTGTGTGTGTGTGTGTGTGTGTGTGTGTGTGTGTGTGTGTGTGTGTGTGTGTGTGTGTGTGTGTGTGTGTGTGTGTGTGTGTGTGTGTGTGTGTGTGTGTGTGTGTGTGTGTGTGTGTGTGTGTGTGTGTGTGTGTGTGTGTGTGTGTTATTTCATCCTATATTTTTCTATATTCAGTAAATCTTCTTTAATCTAGAGTGCAATGATTTACCCAATCCAGTGCCTCAATCTTCTGCAATGCATCTAATTGAAATTATTGCTTTTCTTTTCTTTAAAGCTGTTTGATCTCAAAATTAAATTTTTGGGTGGTTTTTTACTGACTAATCCAAAGAAATGTGTCTGCTGACCTCTAAGGGTACTTAGTCACTATATACTGTACATCTGTATATTCATCCTGCAGAGCTCCCTCTAGTGGTGGCTGCTGGTAGCTAGAACTTTCTATTTGTGGAGTTTTGAATTCTGTATCCAAATACTGAACTCTGAAATGACAGAAATAATTCCTTTATAAATGTATCAAGCTGTGTAAGTTAAGTAGATCCTTGATCTATTGACTTCTATGGGCACAGGGAGGTTTATATTTGGCAAATCCTAGTACACATCGTGGACATGCTGGGCGTTGTAGTCCCTCAGGTCTTCTTAAAAGTAAGACTTTAATATAATCTATATATTAGTTTCTTCTAATACATTAATTTCCGGTGCTGGTGTTTTGCATGATAAACGTTTGGCGCAGCTCCGTGCACCTCCGGCAGTGAAATGGTCCTGGTAAAATATGCAGCGGATAAGCTGATCATGAAGATTTGTGGAGGCAGAGTCCAATGTGTCGGGTCTGGAGCTGTGACCCATTGGTTTATGAGCCGTGTCCGGAGTTAACTCTTCCGGGCACAGCAGGGGAGATCAAGGAATTGGGCATATCGCAGTGCATTCATATTGGGAGCTGCACTCCAGATCTGTTCTGTTTTCCAAATTGACACATTTACTATAAAATTCAGATCTTCTCTAGTTACATCCAAAGCTGCATTCAAAAATCTGGTTCTCAGTGGAGCTCCAGCGTCTGTACATAGAGGATGGCAAAACTTGTAAAAATTTAGCATTTTAGTGCATTATAGATTATATAATGCTCCAGTCACATCCAGAGCTGCAATCCTATTTCGTCTTTTTCTTCTTGGAATCTGCAGATTCACTGGAGTTTTCTCCATACAGAACCTGGGATTCTGACTGCAGCTCTGGCTGTGACTAGAGCATAATGTAAATTCTATTATATTCATGATGGCGCAGAAATAAAAACCTTGTCCTGAAAATGTGCCCCAGTCTTGCAGGTGGTGACTGAATCTTGTTTATTGGCTACTGGTAATATTAATTTGCAATGGGGGGGGAGAGGAAAATAAACTGAGGGGTCTGTATCTCTTTAGGGACTGGATCCAGCATCCTCTCCACCGTCCATGATCTGCCCTCCATCCCCTGGTTCTCCAAGTCTCGAGTGGAAAGACATCTGCAGATTATCTCGGTCTTACAATGGGTGCTCAGCTTCCTTGCTTTGGGTAAGAACGTAGGCACCCTCCATTTACGGCAGGTGCTGCAAAGCTGCCAGGCTTCAATGTGTTCAAAATCTGTCTATACAAAGTAATATATAATGTCTTTGTGCATCACAGGGGTGGCCTGCACCATCATCCTCCTCTACATCTTCTGCACGGACTGCTGGCTCATCGCTGCTTTATATCTAGCCTGGCTGGTGTTTGACTGGAATACCCCCAACAAAGGTAAGATTACGCACACGCACTGTCACATGGCATCAATCAACAGTAAAAGGGAATATGAGCAGCTTTGTAATAATCTGATCAGAGATGTCTGCTTCTTTCTGCACTTATGAGCCCCTTCCTGCCTTCCTTTTTTTCTTTCCCTGTCTTCCTTTTCTTTTCTTTACCTGCCTTCCCCTTTTCTTTTCTTTCCCTGCCTTCCCCTTTTTTTTTCTTTCCCTGTCTTCCTTTTCTTTTCTTTCCCTGCCTTCCCCTTTTCTTTTCTTTCCCTGCCTTCCCCTTTTCTTTTCTTTCCCTGCCTTCCCCTTTTCTTTTCTTTCCCTGCCTTCCCCTTTTCTTTTCTTTCCCTGCCTTCCCCTTTTCTTTTCTTTCCCTGCCTTCCCCTTTTCTTTTCTTTCCCTGCCTTCCTTTTTTCTTTTCTTTCCCTGCCTTCCTTTTTTCTTTTCTTTCCCTGCCTTCCTTTTTTCTTTTCTTTCCCTGCCTTCCTTTTTTCTTTTCTTTCCCTGCCTTCCTTTTTTCTTTTCTTTCCCTGCCTTCCTTTTTTCTTTTCTTTCCCTGCCTTCCTTTTTTCTTTTCTTTCCCTGCCTTCCTTTTTTCTTTTCTTTCCCTGCCTTCCTTTTTTCTTTTCTTTCCCTGCCTTCCTTTTTTCTTTTCTTTCCCTGCCTTCCTTTTTTCTTTTCTTTCCCTGCCTTCCTTTTTTCTTTTCTTTCCCTGCCTTCCTTTTTTCTTTTCTTTCCCTGCCTTCCTTTTTTCTTTTCTTTCCCTGCCTTCCTTTTTTCTTTTCTTTCCCTGCCTTCCTTTTTCCTTTTCTTTCCCTGCCTTCCTTTTTCCTTTTCTTTCCCTGCCTTCTCCCTATGAATGTTCACCTCTTTGAGGGATCAGATATCAGCTACCTATTGAAGTCTATGGAGTAGGGAGAGTCAGACACACAGATGGTACTGCTGCTCTCTAGTGTTTCTTGCCCCAGGGCTGGATTCACAGTTAGGCTATGTGCCCACAGGACTCTGTAATCGCGGAATTTGCCGCGGAAAACCTGCGGATTTTCTGGATATATCCGCAGGTTTTAGCATGTACAGACACTCCCCATGTTATCCTATGGGACATGGGGAGTGCTGTGTCCACGCTGCGGAATGTGCAGCTGCAGAATATGCTGCGGATGTCCCGCAGCCGCACATAACTGCATGTCAATTATTTCTGCGGAAATCCCACCCCTCCACTATGGAGATAGAGGCTGGGACTTCCGCAGGTTTACCGCAGATGTTTTGCTGGAATTCCGCAGCAATGGATAGCTGCGGATTCCGGGGAGCTGCTGCGGGAAACCTGCAGGTACATGGCCTAACACTGCTCAGTACTGTTGTATAATGTCCGCGCTGCTGCTTCTGATCGTGTGCTCATAGATTGGCGAGATCTGTGCATTCAGCAGTTTCTGTAGAATGTATCTCTTTAGATTTGTTGCACAAGCTTCTATATAAATGGATCTGTTAGTAATCATTGAAGCAATGTACTTTATAATATTTACAACCAGATCACCGTCTTCTGTAAGACTTGAACTGAGCGAATCTTCTTGAATGTTAATTTGCCAGTCCGGGTTCATGCCCCCCTCGGCTGATGCCGGCTTGTCTTTTGGTGATGGACATCTTTATAGAAGCGCAAAGTGTTCAAATTTAGTCTAAATAAAAAACAATATGGCTCAATTATAATTCACATCAAATCAAATCGCTGATCTCCAGTAACGACAGTTCCATGCGCTGATAATTCAGCAACACTTGTTACAATCTGTGCAAACCTACCACTGATTGACCACTGAAAACAAAACCTGTTCATTATTGGATTGTCTGTGGCGCTAAAATTACTGTTTCCAGCACATCACCCATGTAAATGGAGAATGTGCTCGCTACAGCATGCTCAATGTATTTAGATACAATGGTGCAGTCACTGTGTACATGCATTTATATTACTGATCCTGAGTTACCTCCTGTATTATACTCCAGAGCTGCACTCACTATTCTGCTGGTGCAGTCACTGTGCACATACATTACATTGCTGATCCTGAGTTACCTCTTGTATTCTACTCCAGAGCTGCACTCACTATTCTGCTGGTGCAGTCACTGTGTACATACATTACATTGCTGATCCTGAGTTACCTCTTGTATTCTACTCCAGAGCTGCACTCACTATTCTGCTGGTGCAGTCACTGTGCACATACATTACATTACTGATCCTGAGTTACCTCCTGTATTATACTCCAGAGCTGCACTCACTATTCTGCTGGTGCAGTCACTGTGTACATACATTACATTGCTGATCCTGAGTTACCTCTTGTATTCTACTCCAGGAGCTGCACTCACTATTCTGCTGGTGCAGTCACTGTGTACATACATTACATTACTGATCCTGTACTGATCCTGAGTTACCTCCTGTATTATATTCCAGAGCTGCACTCACTATTCTGCTGGTGCAGTCACTGTGTACATACATTACATTACTGATCCTGAGTTACCTCCTATATTATACCCCAGAGCTGCACTCACTATTCTGCTGGTGCAGTCACTGTGTACATACATTACTGATCCTGAGTTACCTCCTGTATTATACTCCAGAGCTGCACTCACTATTCTGCTGGTGCAGTCACTGTGTACATACATTACTGATCCTGAGTTACCTCCTGTATTATACTCCAGAGCTGCACTCACTATTCTGCTGGTGCAGTCACTGTGTACATACATTACTGATCCTGAGTTACCTCCTGTATTATACTCCAGAGCTGCACTCACTATTCTGCTGGTGCAGTCACTGTGTACATACATTACATTACTGATCCTGAGTTACCTCCTGTATTATACTCCAGAGCTGCACTCACTATTCTGCTGGTGCAGTCACTGTGTACATACATTACATTACTGATCCTGAGTTACCTCCTGTATTATACCCCAGATGCTGCACTCACTATTCTGCTGGTGCAGTCACTGTGTACATACATTACTGATCCTGAGTTACCTCCTGTATTATACTCCAGAGCTGCACTCACTATTCTGCTGGTGTAGTCAGTGTACACACATTACTTATCTTTTACTGATTAGTTTTTGAGCATGGTGCTTTACATATATACAAATTTATATTATGACTACTAATGTGGGGTACAGAGGGGAGAGGGTCCTGCCCTTGCGGCTCACACTCTACAGGATAATATGGAGGTGACAGTAGGTCGGGGGGCTTCGCGGCAGCTCCGGTGGTGGTGCGGAGGCAGTGTGGTCATTGCAGGCTGTAGCTTTTTCTGCAGGAGATGAGTTTTCAGGTTCGGTCTACCGGTTCCGAATGTTGGAGACAATTGGACGTGTAGACCCCATCATTTCTGAGGAGTGGGGGGACGCTTGTAGATTCATGGAGGCGATTAGGTGAGGATGGTAGAGAGTGGAGGCGGAGGTCTTGTGAGGACCAAAAGATTACGTGTCGGAAGATATCGGAAGATTAGTTCGGAGATAGATGGAGGGGCAGATTATGGACGGCCTTGTAGGTCATTAATAGTTTAAACTGGATTCGTTGGAAGTCAATGAAGAGATTTGCAGAGTGGAGGGGAGGAGACGTCGCGAGGAGAGAGGTGGAGGGATCGGGCAGGAATGGTCCGACATGAACATCTCTGAAATTCTAAATCTTCAATGTCCTAATTGAATATACTTTAGGAAGTCCTCATCCTTCCCCCCCCCCCCTCCCCCATTACATGAGCTGCTTTATTTTCCTGCTTCTTGAGTGATGATGATTTCTTGGAGAATCCCAGTACATGTTGAGATACTCAACTGAGCCGATCTCAAGGGGCAGAGGCCACAGCCTCTACCCACTGCCCGGAATTGAGGTGATGAGTGACCTCTGTTTTAGAGGCTGCGCTTGTCCCTGCCCTTCTACGCATGCGTCAGTTGTCACTTCCGATGTACACTTGGTAGGAGGTCACTGTGCCATTCTTCTCTGTGCACACTGACAGTGCACTCCATCACCATCTGAGAAGTAACGAGCAGGCAAGAGTTGCACTGTCAGTGTGCAATTGAAAGAGACCATGACCAGTGGGAGGACAGCCCTACCCCTGATGTCATTTATTATGATGGATAGATCGGGTAGTGAAGTTAGGGGGAGATGGAGGAAACATTAGGAGTTTGGCTTTCTCCAGATTAAGCTTTAGGAAACGAGAGGAGGATATGTCTGATAGACTCTGGACAGCAGAGAAGTGACGTCTAGTCCAGAGAGGTAGATCTGAGGCTCAGCCGCCTATAGGTGGGACTTTGAGTTGTACCAGGCCAAAGATGTAGATGGAGAATAGTAAGGGTCCTAGGACAGAGCCTTGAGGGCTCTGATCAAGAGAGGGTGGGATGAGGAGGTAGTATTTGGGAGGGGGATTTATTGAGGTATGAGGAGATCCAGGAGAGAGCAAGGTCTCTGACATTAAGGGACTAGAGGATCTATAGTAGGAAGGAGAGGTCAGCCATGCCAAAGGCAGAGGACAGGTCTAGGAGGAGCACAGAGTAATGTAGAAGGCAGAGGACAGGTCCAGGAGGAGGAGCGCAGGGTAATGTAGAAGGCAGAGGACAGGTCCAGGAGGAGAAGCACAGGGTAATGTAGAAGGCAGAGGACAGGTCCAGGAGGAGGAGCACAGGGTAATGTAGAAGGCAGAGGACAGGTCCAGGAGGAGGAGCACAGGGTAATGTAGAAGGCAGAGGACAGGTCTAGGAGGAGGAGTGCAGGGTAATGTAGAAGGCAGAGGACAGGTCCAGGAGGAGGAGCGCAGGGTAATGTAGAAGGCAGAGGACAGGTCCAGGAGGAGGAGCGCAGGGTAATGTAGAAGTTCCGATCCTGTATTATGCTCCAGAGCTGCACTCACTATTCTGCTGGTGCAGTCACTGTGTACATACATTACTGATCCTGAGTTACCTCCTGTATTATACTCCAGAGCTGCACTCACTATTCTGCTGGTGCAGTCACTGTGTACATACATTACATTACTGATCCTGAGTTACCTCCTGTATTATACTCCAGAGCTGCACTCACTATTCTGCTGGTGCAGTCACTGTGTACATACATTACATTACATTACTGATCCTGAGGTACCTCCTGTATTATATTCTAGAGCTGCATTCGTTATTCTGCTGGTGGAGTCACTGTATTATTGGGTATCTGTACCATATTCTACATGTACATGACGCTGTCCTCATCCATCGTCTCCTTCACAGGTGGCAGACGCTCCTCATGGGTGCGGAACTGGGCCATGTGGCGCTACTTCAGGGACTACTTCCCTGTACGGGTGAGTGTGTGTGGACTGTGTGGCTACTGTGGTCACTGGTTTTCCAGCGTCCGTGAGGTTTTTCCACCTTTTTTATATAGTTGTGTGGTTGTGGACTCCCTCCCAATTGCCAAAATAATGGATCAGAACCCCTTAGTGTTAGAGATGGCTACAGACCAGTTACTGGAGAGTCTGTCCTCTCGGTCTGGTGTTCGGGGGGGGGGGGGGGGTGGGGGGCTCCTCCACTTGGACCTCCTCAGTCCAAACTTATGGTCTACAAGTTTATTGAAGTTCTGTGACTTTTCGGCTCTGGTTGAGGTGGCTCTCCCCCATCCTCCTGGGGTTGAGGTGGCTCTCCCCCATCCTCCTGGGGTTGAGGTGGCTCTCCCCCCATCCTCCTGGGGTTGAGGTGGCTCTCCCCCCATCCTCCTGGGGTTGAGGTGGCTCTCCCCCCATCCTCCTGGGGTTGAGGTGGCTCTCCCCCCATCCTCCTGGGGTTGAGGTGGCTCTCCCCCCATCCTCCTGGGGTTGAGGTGGCTCTCCCCCCATCCTCCTGGGGTTGAGGTGGCTCTCCCCCCATCCTCCTGGGGTTGAGGTGGCTCTCCCCCCATCCTCCTGGGGTTGAGGTGGCTCTCCCCCCATCCTCCTGGGGTTGAGGTGGCTCTCCCCCCATCCTCCTGGGGTTGAGGTGGCTCTCCCCCCATCCTCCTGGGGTTGAGGTGGCTCTCCCCCCCATCCTCCTGGGGTTGAGGTGGCTCTCCCCCCCCATCCTCCTGGGGTTGAGGTGGCTCTCCCCCCCCATCCTCCTGGGGTTGAGGTGGCTCTCCCCCCCCATCCTCCTGGGGTTGAGGTGGCTCTCCCCCCCCATCCTCCTGGGGTTGAGGTGGCTCTCCCCCCCATCCTCCTGGGGTTGAGGTGGCTCTCCCCCCCCATCCTCCTGGGGTTGAGGTGGCTCTCCCCCCATCCTCCTGGGGTTGAGGTGGCTCTCCCCCCATCCTCCCTATTTCCCATATGACCCTTTCCCTACTCCCCTACTGACCCTTCGTTGACTCATTGGGGGCCGGCTGTGACTTTGTTTATTAGGACTTTGACTGTGGGGAACTTCCCAGGCTGAGGAGTCACTTTCTTATCTTTTTATATTCCGGCGTTGACCTTTGTCACTGATAATACTCCACAAGTGCAGAATGCCGGGAGCCGGCTGATGGTGGCCTCACGTGCCACCTTGTGGATCAGTAGGCCCCGGGTGGGAGATGCCCGCCGTTGCTGAGGGTGCGGACTTCGATCTGTTGAGTAATGGTGGCTCCTGACCGAGTGTTTTCTTATCTTCCAGCTGGTGAAGACTCACAACCTGCTCCCCAGCCGCAACTACATCTTCGGCTACCACCCGCACGGGATCATGTGCCTGGGGGCCTTCTGCAACTTTGGCACCGAAGCCACCGGCTTCTCCAAAAAGTTCCCTGGTATTAAGCCTTACCTTGCCACGCTGGCGGGGAACTTCAGGATGCCAGTGCTGAGGGACTACTTAATGTCTGGAGGTAAGTCCTGACCCCCACGGTAAATCCAACCTTTGTGCCATGTCTTCTAGGCACGGGGAATTGTACTTTAAGCAATTGTCCGGCATCAGATTTCCAATCCTTATGCATGCTGATGGTTCTTATTATCCGTCTTTGGGGTAACTACTTGCCCACTTTTTCCCCTAGGGCACAGGCAGTGGACAGAGGGTGTTTCTGGCTCAGACCTCACACTAACATTAGATGCCTTTTTATAGGAACAGGATCCCCCTTTTTTGATCCCCCTTTTTTGATCCCCCTTTTTTGATCCCCCTTTTTTGATCCCCCTTTTTTGATCCCCCTTTTTTGATCCCCCTTTTTTGATCCCCCTTTTTTGATCCCCCTTTTTTGATCCCCCTTTTTTGATCCCCCTTTTTTGATCCCCCTTTTTTGATCCCCCTTTTTTGATCCCCCTTTTTTGATCCCCCTTTTTTGATCCCCCTTTTTTGATCCCCCTTTTTTGATCCCCCTTTTTTGATCCCCCTTTTTTGATCCCCCTTTTTTGATCCCCCTTTTTTGATCCCCCTTTTTTGATCCCCCTTTTTTGATCCCCCTTTTTTGATCCCCCTTTTTTGATCCCCCTTTTTTGATCCCCCTTTTTTGATCCCCCTTTTTTGATCCCCCTTTTTTGATCCCCCTTTTTTGATCCCCCTTTTTTGATCCCCCTTTTTTGATCCCCCTTTTTTGATCCCCCTTTTTTGATCCCCCTTTTTTGATCCCCCTTTTTTGATCCCCCTTTTTTGATCCCCCTTTTTTGATCCCCCTTTTTTGATCCCCCTTTTTTGATCCCCCTTTTTTGATCCCCCTTTTTTGATCCCCCTTTTTTGATCCCCCTTTTTTGATCCCCCTTTTTTGATCCCCCTTTTTTGATCCCCCTTTTTTGATCCCCCTTTTTTGATCCCCCTTTTTTGATCCCCCTTTTTTGATCCCCCTTTTTTGATCCCCCTTTTTTGATCCCCCTTTTTTGATCCCCCTTTTTTTTTTTGATCCCCCTTTTTTTTGGAATTCCAAGCCACCAGTCGCATAGCCTAAATGATCCACCCCCCCCACCAAAAAAAAATAGAAAAATGGCTACAAAGATAATCTGTTAATCAGTAGAACCCAAAACATTCAAGTATTTAGACAAGTGGCCAGCCCAGTCCAATGAGAACTGTGTAATGCCGATCTTCGCCTGCAGATGGCGCTGCAGAGGAGTTGAGCACCTGCTGGTACAGCTGATTGCTGCCGATTTCAGCTAAAGGAAACCTATTTTAACTCAAAGGATCATCCAAAAATATCGGATTCCCATACAGGGAATGTCCTCAGAGAATCCGCTATGGTTGAAATCCTGTTCTTGTGTTTTGTAGAAGGGGAAAAAAATATCCATCTCACAATTTTTGATAAAAACATAAGACCTCTTGCAATTCTCACACCAGCCACTAGGGTTATTTTGTACTTTAACTTCCTGCTTCAATAAATGCGCATGCACATTAGCAGCAATGAACAGACTGACTCTATCTACGATATTGACACTAATGAGCGTGTGCAAAGGTGATCTGAAAATTGTCAATTGTGAATGGGGAGTCCTGTGTATACAGGTGTTATCAGTTATTGTACAGGAGGGGAAGGCAGTGAGCTGTGATATATATTGTGAATGGTGGATCCTGTTATCCACTGTATATAGAGCTGTTTCAGTCATTGTACAGGAGGAGGAGGTGAGCTGTGATATATATATTGTGAATGGTGGATCCTGTTATCCACTGTATATAGAGGTGTCCAGTCATTGTACAGGAGGAGGAGGTGAGCTGTACAATCACCTTCTGTGAAAGGTGGATGCTATGTTATCAGTCACTGTAAGCCTGCCTTTGCTGATAAGGGCACTGCTGAAAAGTTTTCCTGAAAAGACAGGATTTAAAAGTGCAAAACAGTCCCAGTGAATTTATTTATTTTATTTATTTTTTTAATAGAAACTGTGATATGAAGAAAACCTTACCCCCCAAAAAATGCAAAAAATACACTTCACTTAAAAACCTGATATAAATAGGTATTTTTGCTATTTTTTCTAACGCATCCGTTTTCAAGGGTCTTGTCGATGGTTGAAAAAACAAAAAAAAAAAATGACCACTTTCTTAGAGCACCTCACCCCCCTATCCACTGCTCGCTTCCTTTCACTTGAATCGCACTACGTTGCAATACTATGAGCGGCCACTGGTCGGGTGCGGCGCTGTTTTTGGAAAAGAATATAGCCACACACCCCCCCCCCCCCCCCCCGCCCAAAATTTGGAATAATTACTTTTCTCCCATCCTAATATATTGGTCGCAGGACAACTACACCCTCCCCCCCCACCTTGTAGGTGACCTCGATCTCCTGCGTGCTCTGTTCTGATCATGAAAATGAAGCATTTGTCATAGGTGACTAAAATAGCCGCTGGGTAACTCTCCGGCCGTGGCTTTATTCCAAAGTGGCGGCTTCTTGCCAGATTTTGTAGCGTTGACGACAATCTGACTCAAGGTCAGGGAGAGAACGGTCGCGATCTACAGAACAGAGCGATGATTGACCGCAGCGCACAGGCCGCACATTCAGCGCGGGGAATGTTGTATTGTATTCTGCTTGTTTATCTGGAATTTTTGGGGAGGGGAGAATATGGCAGTGTGTGTGCGAGTTTTTACGGGGGAAACGACTGTATCCATAAGTTATACCAATGTAACCCGCTAGTGGCTTTGAATTCTCAGCAATTCCATTAATCTACAAATGGAGAGAGAATTATCGCCCTCTGCTGGCAAAAATAAAGAATGCAAAAAAAATAAATTGCCATTCATAGAAGTGGAATTACATATGTACCCAATGGATTCTTTATTTTCACAGGAATCTGTCCAGTAAACCGAGACACTATAGATTATATACTGTCCAAAAACGGCACTGGGAACGCTGTGGTGATCGTGGTGGGAGGCGCAGCAGAATCTCTGCTCTCCAGACCGGGAAAGAACGCGGTGACCCTGAAAGCGAGGAAAGGATTTGTGAAGATTGCACTACAGCATGGGTAAGAGGGATCACTGGTAGTAATATCTTGTCATTCTTATACATAGGGGCAGTATTATAGTAGTTATATTCTTGTACATAGGGGCAGTATTATAGTAATTATATTCTTGTACATAAAGGGCAGTATTATAGTAGTTATATTCTTGTACATAGGGGGCAGTATTATAGTAGTTTATATTCTTGTACATAGGGGGCAGTATTATAGTAGTTATATTCTTGTACATAGGGGCAGTATTATAGTAGTTATATTCTTGTACATAGGGGGCAGTATTATAGTAGTTATATTCTTGTGCATAGGGGCAGTATTATAGTAGTTATATTCTTGTACATAGGGGGCAGTATTATAGTAGTTATATTCTTGTACATAGGGGGCAGTATTATAGTAGTTATATTCTTGTACATAAGGGGCAGTATTATAGCAGTTATATTCTTGTATATAGGGAGCAGTATTATAGTAGTTATATTCTTGTACATAGGGGGCAGTATTATAGTAGTTATATTCTTGTATATAGGGGACAGTATTATAGTAGTTATATTCTAGTACATAGGGGTCAGTATTATAGTAGTTATATTCTTGTACATAGGGGGCAGTATTATAGTAGTTATATTCTTGTACATAAGGGGCAGTATTATAGCAGTTATATTCTTGTATATAGGGAGCAGTACTATAGTAGTTATATTCTTGTACATAGGGGGCAGTATTATAGTAGTTATATTCTTGTATATAGGGGACAGTATTATAGTAGTTATATTCTTGTATATAGGGGACAGTATTATAGTAGTTATATTCTAGTACATAGGGGTCAGTATTATAGTAGTTATATTCTTGTACATAGGGGGCAGTATTATAGTAGTTATATTCTTGTACATAAGGGGCAGTATTATAGCAGTTATATTCTTGTATATAGGGAGCAGTACTATAGTAGTTATATTCTTGTACATAGGGGGCAGTATTATAGTAGTTATATTCTAGTACATAGGGGTCAGTATTATAGTAGTTATATTCTTGTACATAGGGGGCAGTATTATAGTAGTTATATTCTTGTACATAGGGGGCAGTATTATAGCAGTTATATTCTTGTATATAGGGAGCAGTATTATAGTAGTTGTACATAGAGGGCAGCATTATAGTAGTTATATTCTTGCTGGAGAACATGTTGGTGACTCTTCCCTTCTAGCAGCCCATAGACTTATTTCTATATATTTTTCCTACAGAGCTGATCTTGTCCCGGTCTATTCCTTTGGGGAGAATGAGGCCTACAAGCAGGTGGTGTTTGAAGAAGGTTCTTGGGGTCGGTGGATACAGAGAAAATTCCAGAAATATGTGGGTTTCGCCCCCTGTGTCTTCCATGGCTGCGGGTTCTTCTCTGCGGAGAGCTGGGGTTTGGTGCCCTACGCCCATCCGATCAACACTGTGGGTGAGTAGAGATACTTTGCCCCGACTAGACCATAAATACCTTACATACAAAGTTATTGATGGTAGAATGTTTCTTTTTTTCCTGCCCCATCAGAGAAATGGTGGCAAGTGGGCAAAATGTGATGTGAAAAGCAATTTTTAGGGGTAACGTTCTGTCTACCAATTGGCGCCCAACAAGCAGATCATGGCTTCTTGGCCACCTCCTAATGTAGACACAATGGCTCCGGTAACACATAAGTCTACTGTCGGAGTGTAGGAAGGAGAATTCGGGCAAAAAGCCTTTAAGTTTCCAACCATGATAGTGATTGTACAATTTTATTTTTACTCCAGTTGGAGAACCCATCACTGTCCCCAAGATGGAGCAGCCGAGCCAGAAGGACATTGACCTCTTCCATGGCATGTACCTGACCTCCCTGCAGAAGCTCTTCGACAAATACAAAACCAAGTTTGGATTGTTGGAGTCCGACATGTTGGAAATCAACTGAATCCGCTGCGGACAGAGCAAATGCCGTATCTGAAGGAGCTTATCTTGAATCCAAGGACACACATTTGTGACGCATCTGGAGGAGCTTTGTCAGCGCTCGAGCTCTCTCGTTCTTATTTTAGATCTGATAAAACGATTTCTTGATTCCTGGTAATGACTGAATCTGCTCCAGTGATTTGTCTCTGCACTTAATGTTGGTTCCTGAATGTGAGATTGAACAATCTATATCTAAGGACCTTCTGGCCTTCATGATGCCACAATCTGTTGTAGTCCCCAGTGACGGACTCTGCTGGTGACCTGGACATTGGGCACCATCTGGTAACCTCCTCGTTAGGAAGCGAGATGTCCATACCCTTAAGACTATTCCAAGCTCTAGTTTTGGTTTCTGTTGGAGAAGGTCCATCATGGAAGAACCAGGAAGCTGGTTGACCTGTGGACATCTAGCTACATGTGACCAATTTAAACTGCGCGCGAATGGTATTACCTGAGAGTAGTAGAAGATGCATCCGTTAGATTGTAGCCATTATTACATTCAGTATTGTGTTTAGTATGTGCCCAACTCTTGTATCTTCGTGTCTGACCCAATCCAGATATTGATGCCCAATGGTAGGTTCTCTGCGAAGGAGATGTTGGCCAGAATGACTGGTTTCGGCAAGGCTAGATGCTTAAGTTGTGATATCTCCTTATGTATGGTGATGTCACGAGTACTTGGCCCAATCTATCCTCTGACTTGGAGACCACACTAGGCATGGAGAAGCGTCCATTGTACTGACGCTCTTTGCACTAAAAAAGATTTTGGGTTCTTGTTAAACCTTTACAGTATGGCTGCCGGTAGCATCCATATCCTGGTGGGGCTGTGGTCTTGGAACTTCTTTGCCTCCCTTGAGAGAGAAAATTATGACTAGAACCAATGGCTCATTCCCTCCCAAATTCGGCACTAACGCTAACCCATTCAATGCCAATGAAACCTTGATGTGGGGACCTAACCCAATGTCTACAATCCCGTGAAACCCGCATGTCATTGGGTTACAACAGCTGGTTGGAATCAGTTGACAGCTCATGGCAAAATAAAAGGGTAAGGTCATCCATCGTTGGCACAAAAGCTAAATTGTCTGCCCAATGTCAGTCAGTTGCTTTACGTAGAACAGCCCAAAGAAAGTCTACAGCAGGTCTACTTGCTTGAAGACATTACATTTCCTACACGATGGAAGTGGCCACTTGAGGCCTTCTTCATCCTGCTGGTCCCTGGTTATTACTTTTATGGGTTTTGTGTGTGTGGTTTTTTTTTTTTTTTTTTTTTTTTTTATTCATGGTGAACTCTAAAGTCCGCGCTCTTCTCATCGTAATAAACCCTTCCTATGACTGGCACCAATATTTTTCTGTAACCCTCGGTGTGAGTTGGCACGTTCTAAACCTCGTCTCTCCGCACAAGGAGTTTTCTTGACTCCCTCCTTTCTCATGGCACAAGCAATGCAAGTTGGTAGTGACCCCTATTTTCTGAGGGTAAAAACCAAAAATATTTTTTTTTTTTTTAATTTTTTACGGTATAAATGGCGTTGGGTTCCTACCGGGCCAAAATGAATTTGCACTGTTAGGTCATTGGAATGGCCTGATGATAACCGGGCGGTGGTCTCTAATCAGTGACCACCCGGCTGTTGCAAAAATGGAACTTTACGCATCTTTTTTGTATGACTGGACTCGTTGCTTTTCCCATTCTCCTCAGTGTTGCGCCATTTTAATACCCTAAACAGTGGGTGCCATTTTTGGCACCGGTGTGGACCATGCCATACCCATTTCCTGCCCACCATTCAGCTCTACGAATGTCTTTTATAATCTGTTCGAGGACACAAATTGGAAAGTACTTTTTTTTTTTTTTTTTTTTTTTAATGAACGATTGACGGCTAATTATCGCGTTCCCCGTTGAAAGCGTTTCCACAACATTTTCTTCCCGGGGCGTATTGTGTGGACATCGGACGCGTCTGTAAATAATTACCGTGCCTTGATCTGTTCTGTGGTACTTTTTATGACGTGTTTACTCATCGGTCTGCTGTAATATATATGCATTATTTTTGTACAAGTAGATACTAATAAATATATGATCTGATCTTACAAATTCTAGAACTTTCTTGGCTTATTTGTATATTTTACTGCATTATCGAAGACTTAACAAGCTGTCTCATGATATTGAGATGACTCTGCTCATTCTGTCTTAGTCTACACTGAAAAGCAAAGTGGCGGGGAATACTGGAAACATCAAACTAGTATCTGCTCGAAATAGAATCTTCATTAATCCTAAGCAGGTATTACACATATCTAAGACTTAACGAGAGGTCCCATGATATTTACAGGACTCTGCTTTGCAGTGTAGACTAAGACAGAATGAGCAGAGTCCTGTAAATATCATGTGACCGCTCGTTAAATCTTAAGTATAACATCTGCTTAGGATTAATGAAGATTCCATTTCAAGAAGATACTAGTCTGACGTTTTCAGTTATTCGCGACACTTTGCTTTGCAGTGTAGACTAAGACAGAATGAGCAAAGTGTTGAGAATAACTGAAAACGTCAGACTAGTATCTTCTTGAAATAGAATCTTCATTAATCCTAAGCAGGTATTACACATATCTAAGACTTAACGAGCGGTCCCATGATATTTACAGGACTCTGCTCATTCTGTCTTAGTCTACATTGCAAAGCAAAGTGGCGAGAATAACTGGAAACATCAGACTAGTATCTGCTCGAAATGGAATCTTCATTAATCCTAAGCAGATGTTATACTTAAGACTTAACGAGCGGTCCCATGATATTAATATGACTCTGCTTTGCAGTGTAGACTAAGACAGAATGAGCAAAGTGGCCGAAAACTGGAAGCATCAGACTTGTGTCTGGTCTAAAGAGATTATTCACTAATCATAAGCTGATATTGCACTTGGCAATTCTCTAGTCACATCCACACCACACAATTACAATTCCCCCCCCCCCCCATGGACACCATTATCTAAACCACCCAATTCAATAACTTGATCAATGTGCTGTCAGATTTTTATGGAACAGTACACGTCCATATAATGGACTACTCTGAACAAGCCTTAAAACTCTGACACCAGAACCCTTTGTGCACGGTCTTATTTTGGATGAATTCCTCCAGAAAAAGTCCTGCAAAATTGGTCTAAAACAATGCACTGCAATATTAAAACCAGACTGCTGTGCACAGGTTTGTTCTTGTCACAATCTGTAACAATGAAATATTTAAAAAGAAAAGATCGTCTTGTTTGTCCAGAGGCTTAGCTAAAATTAGCGTAAAAACATTTTGCATTGGAGCAGCAGCAAGAACGGCAGCAGTACCGCCTGCATAGATGCTAAAGGACTATCAGCAACTACTAGCACAAATCCTTAAGGCCTGACGTGTAAAAAAAAAAACAAACCAAAACTTATGTCCCTCCATGTGCCGTGATTCATGGCACACGTGGGTTGTCCATGTGCAATCCATTATCTGTGATTGCACATGGAAATAAACTCGCCTGTCCCCGCTCCTACTGTCCGTGGTGCTCAACTCTTCGGCTCTGCTGTGTTTCTGCACCCGCTGCAGCTACGTCTGGGTCTGCTGTGACACGCCCACCAGGGCTGTGGGGCTACTCTGAACCGGGCTGGTTCTTGTGTCAAGGAGGTCACGGCGGCAGGGTCCGACTCCGTGGTCCTGGCGATGTCGTGTAAATGAGTGGGGGATATTTACTTGGGATGAGTCGTGATGCCACCTGTGGTATTCGGCAATTTATGGCTGACGCTGCTGGATGGGACCGCAGGGGCGGATGGTGATGCAGCAATGATGGTACAGCTCCCCACAGGTTGGAGCAGGGCCCCAGAGCAACCGGTATAGTCTATGATGTTGGAATTAACATTGGGGTGCAGGACCGAAGACGCAGGGAATAGCTGGACAACACATGGGCCATAGTTCCCTTTACTCCACAGGCCCGAGAGACAGGTCTATATGGTAATGGAGGTCCGGGCAGCCTGGAAGTAATTGAGGGGATCCACCTAGCCGGGTGGATTCTGAGGCCTTCCTTCTGCGCTGTATCGTGTGGGTCCCTGCTGCTTGAAGCTCTGCTGCGGCCCTCTTCCTGGTGTTGGTACTGGTGCTCACCTGTATACAGGTGCCGCTCCTCTGGTCATGGCTTCGGGCTCTAATATGCTGCTGTGCCCCGGGCGTTCTGTGAAGCCAGAAGACATGCAGTCTCCTGCCCTCCGGATTCAGCTGCCGGGACTGCAGTACCTGAACAGCCTAGGACTCCGGTGTCTGGTCCTCTGTGCTCTGCTCTGAGGGAGCTTTGTCACAGCTGTTCCTCAGGCTATCTCCCCAGAGACTCTCCTCGATTTCACCTTTCAGTTTTACTTCTGTGTCACAGGGAAGTTCCCCATGAACTGGGTTTCAGTCACTTATGTGTGCGCAGACAGACCCATTGATTATAATTGGCCTGCGTATGTCAGTGTAGCGCCCCTGAACCCATCAAGGCACTACAACGTACTGCATCCTGTCAAAGATGCAGGGCCTACCCCCAGGGACCTGGAAGACCAGTGCCGGTAACACCAACACACATAAATTTCCCCAGTTTCCCTCTCCAATCATGGGTGACTGACTAGAGTGGGACCCAATGGATGGAGCCGATCCAGTCCACTAGTGAACAGCCAGGTTGGACGGGGGGGGAGACAAGACAGTAGAGAGTCCATTGTGGCAGTGAAAGGGAATGGATGTGTCTGACTACTGGGTCATTTAACGGTGGCCTGATTGGTATAGGAGAGTGGTTGCCAGGGAGGGTACAGCCAAGTACCCCTGGAACCATAGTGTGACGCCCTGGGCAAGCCAGGGGTCACAGGTCATTGCACCACCACACCCTACACCCCAGTTAGGAACATCAAAGCTACCAAAATCCTTGTTGCCTTCCTCCCAGAGGCTGATGTTCACACCAGGGGGTGGGCCAGGTGGTTGGCTCCGCCCACCGAGGAGTTCACAGCTCTGGAGGCGGGAAAACCAGGCAGTCCAGCTAGGGACGGAAAGGAGTAAACAAGCAGAACAGTTTAGTTCAGGAGGGAAAAGTGGAAGGAAGCAAAGTGAAGTGGCAAAGGAGGCCGGAAAAGTGACAGTTGTAAAGCCTGAAGTTGGTCCGGGTGTGTGCCCCGGGCTGAGAGACAGCAAGGTCAGCAGACGGCGGTGATAGTCCGCAGGGGTGACTGCTCGGGAGTTCCTGGAAGGACCGCGGACGGGTGGTGACCCGGCGGTCTGGAGCAGTGGACAAAGGACAGTCAGCACCAGGGCAGGGGCCTCTCGGACCCCGGCAAGGCTAGGAGTCGCCATAATTTGCCAAATCCGTCAGTGAAGGGGACGTAGATCCCCCAACAACCAAGTCCCGATTTGAAGGCAACAGCTCAACCATTACAGTAGAGACACCGCCACCGCCAGGGCACCAGTTTCTAAGGGCCAGCGCCTGCGGGCAAAGTAGGGCTCCTCCGGTCCAGCTTGAAGCCGGGGAGCGGGTTACCGGTGGGAACCCATCGAAACCAACAAGAACATTAGGTGCAGGAAAAGGGACATCACCGTCACCTACTGGGGAAAGCAAGTGCAGCCGTCCATGGGAACAGTCTTTCCAGCCGTGTGGTTTACCGAGAACTGTCATCGTCTCAGGCTGAGTGAGTACCACAGCGCGGTCCCTGCGCCCACCAGGCCCTGCATCTCACACCTCATCACTGGGCCCCGGGATCACCAACCCCTACCCACGGAGGGGCAACACAACAACTCTCTGCTATACACCATCACTCCCGGGATCCCCATATAGAGCAGCGGTGGTGAAATCACCACAACCGTGGGTGGCGTCACGGACAATAGACAATATCCCCACACCCAAATACCCCTTTCACTCACGGGCGAGGAGCGCCGCTCGAGAACCCCCGGGATCCGGCCCACAGCTCGAGCCACCACTGAGCAGCAGCCGCCAGACCCGAGCAGAGGGGTGAGCGCAGTGCTGACACCCTCCTCCCTGCCCGCGACAATAGCACTGACTGGGCACAGGGCCCTAGGTTGGGTGAACGCTTCAAGCTGCCTGACAAATACCTGCACAGTGAGGGGACCTTCACGGACCTCACTGACCCAAGAACCCGGGGGCACCAGCAGTAACGAGAACCAGGGACTGGAAACAGATCACCAACCCTATAGGGTTTACACTGCTCACCGTACGGAACAGATACTGAGCAACTCCGAAGGGAACCCCCAGATGCTCCAAGGTCCCACAAACCAGCAGAGGAGCAGGGGAGAGAAGCCACCAGGTTACCACCGCCACTGGGACTAAGGGGACCAGAAGTGAACTATAGCCATCCTCCGGGTACCGGTTAAAACATCTGAAGTGAGTAAAGATAACCAGCTAGGCTGGGGCCACACGGGGCTTACTATGATCCCCTGGCATGACACTCGGCTCACGCTGGCAGTACAGCAGAGCCGAGCGTCATGCGAGAGTCCCTGCGACTGAGGTCCGACTGTGCGAGTGGACCTCAGCTGCAGGGGACGGGCCGGCACTGAGGAGGGGCGGGCCGGTGTTGGGGAGGGAGGGATTTATCTCACTCTCTCCTCCGTAGCCGGCTATTGCCATTCTCGCCCTGCACTCGCGGTACACCAGTGTACCGCAAGTGCAGTGTGAGAATGGCAATAGCCGACTACGGAGGAGAGAGGGAGAGAAAGTCTCGCATTGTTTTCTCGGTCCGATTAGGGCTGAGAAAATAATAGCTCATGGTTGCTGACACAAGCTAATATTTGTCCGAGTGGAATGCGATTTTTTTTTTTTTTTTTTTTTTTTTTTTATCGCACTCCACTCGCACCGATTTTCATGCCGTGTGGCTTAGGCCTTATACCATAACCCCTCTTGTGGCCTCACTTACTTTCCACGCCTGACTCAATCATGCATTCCCCTGGGGACTGGCCCTACTTGCGGAGGGCCCAACATCCAGGCTGCCACCACCGTCCGCCCCAGAGGCCCGAGACTGGCAGCGGCGGTTCTACTCCCGTACCCGCAAGTGGCGTCACGACAAACTTTAATTACAGAATCCCTGTACATATTCCCCTTTTAAAAGCGACCCCCAGGGTTACGGAACCGGGCATCGGCCAGTACACACCCGTCACACAGCATCCCCGTATGTGTACGGCCCGGGACCGAGTACCCCATAGCCCTGGGGCAGCACATCAGTGATTCTGGTATGTATAGAAACTAGCACATACGCACCAGAATCACTGACGCCTGAAAGAGGCCTAAAGGGAAGATTCCCCGGTGTAAACCTGCAACCGACGACTCGATAATTCTGTGTCTTCAAAATGGGAGGAAAACAAACACTAAATCAGGGATCGCTTTTCCCACATACCAGTAGTAATTCATTTAATGTCCCATAAATCTAGTACTCAATGTGCAGTTCCGGCAGCAAAATAGTGAGCGCAGCTCTGGAGAATAATACTGGATGTAACTTGGGAACTGTACAAGATCGGTAAAGGAATACAAAGGGTACGGAAAGTATTCAGACCCCTTTAAATGTTTCAGTCTTTGTTTCATTGCAGCCATTTGGTAAATTCAAAAAAGTTCATTTTTTTTCCTCAATGTACACTCTGCCCCCATCCCCCATCTTGACATAAAAAAACAGAAATGTGAAATTTTTTACAACTTTATTAAGAAAAACTGAAATATCACATGGTCATAAGTATTCAGCCCCTTTGCTCAGACACTCATATTTAAAGGTAAGGTTTTGCGTTTTTTATTTTTGTATTAATAATAATGATTATGAAATCAAGTATTTTTAATACAAAATTAAACTCCCTGTTTATTTAGTTTTTATTTAATTCTAGGTTTACTGAAGCACTGGGGGCTGCCATCTTGGATTTGCAGTGGATTTGCACCTCATTTATGGCAGCCCCCTGTTTTAGAAGACTGTTGTCGGACTCTGACCCTATACTTAACACAGGAGATCTCCTCGCTGTGAAATGGACACGCCCCCTGGGCTGTCCAGAGCAGAGGGAGGAGATCGCCGCCATCTTTGTGGAGCTCACAGAGTATGCTGTGTGCTGCACTTTCCCCCTGTCACCCGCCGGGATGGATGAGGGCAGTACCGGTGCCGGCAGTGGTGATTGCAGTGTAACTGATCCTGGCATGCTGCCCCCCCCCACTCTGCCGCACATACCCCCCCTCCGCTCGCTCCTCCCCTCCCCACGTGTGCTCACCCCCCCTCCCTGCATGTGCTCACCTCAGGCCTCCGCTGCTCGCTGCTATGTCCTGTGGACAGGCTGCCGGGGGCGCAGGTCTGAGGTGAGTACATGCGGCTGGGGCATTGGGATACAGTGGAGCACTATGAAGCTGGCCTTAGCGACACTTTAGACATTAGGATCACTTTACGGCCACCAACAAAATGGCTCCGCACTGTGATCCTAAACTTCATCTTCCCTTATCCTTTTGGAAACACCCAGAAGTGGAGGGGGAGCTGTGACATCACACACAGGAGAGCAGATTCCACCCACTTTTACTGCAGCTGTAATGTGAGCTAGGTCTACAGTCAGATTTCAGCAGCTGCTCCCCCTGGTGTTTAAGAGTGGAAAATATCAAACTTTTATTTTTTTTTATATTTTTATTAATTAAAAACAATATTATTCAAACAAAACAGTACAACTTTAATACTTTATATTTTTTCAGTTATTAAAATTTTAGGTTTTTTTTTACAACACCTTCCCTTTAAGTCCCATGCTGTCCATTTCCTTGTGATCCTCCTTGAGATGGTTCTCCTCCTTCATTGGAGTCCAGCTGTGTGTAATTAAACTGATAGGACGTGATTTGGAAAGGCGCACACCTGTCTATATAAGACCTCACAGCTCACACTGCATGTCACACCAAATGAGGATCATGAGGTTAAAGGAACTGCCCAAGGAGCTCAGAGACAGAATTGTGGCAAGGCACAGATCTGGCCAAGGTTACAAAAGAATTTATGCAATGCTCAAGGTTCCTAAGAGCACAGTGGCCTCCATAATCCTTAAATGGAAGAAGTTTGGGACCAGCAGAACTCTTCTTAGACCTGGCCGTCCAACCAAACTGAGCAATCGGGGGAGAAGAGCCTTGGTGAGAGAGGTAAAGAAGAACCCCAAGATCACTGTGGCTGAGCTGCATAGATGCAGGAGGGAGATGGGAGAAAGTTCCACAAAGTCAACCATCACTGCAGCCCTCCACCAGTCGGGCCTTTATGGCTGAGTGGCCCTACGGAAGCCTCTCCTCAGTGCAAGACATATGCAGAAAGCTGCATAGAGTTTGCAAAAAAACACATGAAGGACTCCCAGACTATGAGAAATGAGATTCTCTGGTCTTATGAGACGAAGATAGAACTGTTTGGTGATTATTCTAAGTGGTATGTGTGGAGAAAACCAGGCACCGCTCATCACCTGCCCAATACAATCCCCACAGTGAAACATGGTGGTGGCAGTATTATGCTATGGGGGAAGGACAGGACGACTGGTTACAATTGAAGGAAAGGTGAATGTGGCCAAGTACAGAGATGTCCTGGAAGAAAACCTCTCCCAGAGTGCTCTGGACATCAGACTTGGCTGAAGGTTCACCTTCCAACAAGACAATGACCCTAAGCACACAGCTAAAATAACAAAGGAGCGGCTTCAGAACAACTCTGTGACCATTCTTGACCGGCCCAGCCAGAACCCTGACCTAAACCCAACTGAGCATCTCTGGAGAGACCTGAAAATGGCGTCCACCAACTTTCACCATCCAACCTGATGGAACTGGAAAGGATCTGCAAGGAAGAATGGCAGAGGATCCCCAAATCCAGGATCCCAAGAAGACTCATGGCTGTACTAGCTCAAAAGGGAGGGGCTTCAGAACAACTCTGTGACCATTCTTGACTGGCCCAGCCAGAGCCCTGACCTAAACCCAACTGAGCATCTCTGGAGAGACCTGAAAATGGCGTCCACCAACTTTCACCATCCAACCTGACGGAACTGGAAAGGATCTGGGAGGAAGAATGGCCGAGGATCCCCAAATCCAGGATCCCAAGAAGACTCATGGCTGTACTAGCTGAAAAGGGAGGGGCTTGAGAACAACTCTGTGACCATTCTTGACTGGCCCAGCCAGAGCCCGGACCTAAACCCGATTTGAGCAGAATAGTGAGTGCAGCTCTGGAGTATAATATAGGAAGTAACTCAGGATAAGTACATATATAATAATGTACACAGTGACTCCTAGCAAATTTTTCAATGTTTTGGTTTTGTTTTTTTCTCATGGAATTTTGAGATCACTTTCCCCTTGTTTTCCAGTTATTCCTATTTTACTCTATTTAATAAATATTGAAGGCATTGGTTTTTGTTTTTTTGGTGGTCAAAGAGAATGTGTTTTCTAGTGGAGAGCACTGCAGGAAACAATCCAGCTTTGGGATTTTTTTTTTTTTGGAACAGTTTAGTTTCTTATAAAAACAAAACACTGTTCACATCCAGTATTTACTCAGCATTTGTTATCCTGCTTTCAGTAGTAAAAATGCATCCCCTTTTTTTTTTTTTTTGCTATCTCTCAGCGTTTTTTGCGGCATCTTTTGGGTGCGGATTCAATGTTTTTGCTTTCTTTATATAGTACATATTCTATAAAGTTAAGGCTCTTGGAAGAAAAGAACAAAATAAAAGCACAGACCAAAACTGTCTGCGGTCATAAAGGTAAAAGAGAACAAGTCACGTCCCAAGACTCTACGGTAGGTTATTACTGCTCCAATCTTGCCCAGATTCCTTACAGGCTGTGGCTACAGGGGAAAAAACAACAACTTTATTTCCTCCCAGGAGCTGCCGGCTTTTAGTCATGAGGTGGGGGGTGCACAGGAGCAGCTACCGTCAATACTCACAAAGTGAGACTGACCGCTTGTGGTGCAGGTGAGCTGTCAATTAAAGTACCGGGCGTGCTTGCAACCGCCGCTGACAATGCTATACAGAGACTGTAAACGGTCCATGCACCACCGCCATGACTGAAAGCCAGCAGCGCTCTGGAGGTATAAAGTACTTGTTCTTCCATACTACTGACATTATATCTGTATGTTAATGGTGTTTGTACATCGCAGGTTCCCTTTGAGGCTGCTTTCACACATCCGGTTTGAGCAGTGCGGCTCAATCCGGCTGTGAAGCCTATGCAACGGATGCGGCGAAAACACCGCATCCTTTGCATAAGTTTTTTACATGCGGTTGGTCCGGTTTTTGCCGCTTGCGGCATGCTACTGAGCAAGCGCAGTGGCAAAAACCGCATGCGGCGGCCGGATGCGGTTTTTGCCGCATCGCGCCGCATCCGGCATCCATAGGGATGCATTGGGAAAAGCGCCGCATCGGCCGGATGCGGCGCGATGCGTTTTTTTTTTTGCCGGAGCAAAAACCGTGCCAGGGAACGTTCCATCCGGCCGCCGCATCGGCTAAATCTGCCGCATGCGGCAAAACCCGGACCGAACGCAAGCCCATGCGGCACAATGCGGCACTAATTAAAGTCTATGCAGGAAAAACGCAACCGGCAGCAAAAAAAACCGGTTGCGGTTTTCCTGCAAAGTGCCGGATTGTGCCGCACAGGAAAAAACGGAGGTGTGAAAGCAGCCTGAGAAGGCCAAGTACTGCAATACTACAGACAGACTAC